>NW_024715691.1:0-80303 GCF_018991925.1 Homarus americanus | reverse complement strand
TTATTTGTATTTTAAATTTACCCCACTTCTGTATCGTGAAATTATTGATCATAATTTACAAATTCAAGAAGAGCGTACCCGCCTGGGTTCAGAACGCTGGGGATGCCTGTGAGAATTACTACACCACATCCCCCAGTAAATAATTCATATGAGAAATGTTGCACTACGAGGACCCTCATAGCACCATCTGTGAAGGAATTACTACACCACGTGAGGCCCCCTCATAACACCATCTGTGAGGGAATTACTACACCATGTCAGGTCCCTAATAACACCATCTGTGAGGGAATTACTACACCACGTGAGGCCCCTCATAACACCATCTGTGAGGGAATTACACCATGTGAGGTCCCCCATAACACCATCTGTGAGGGAATTACTACACCACGTGGTCCCTCATAACACCATCTGCGAGGGAATTTCTACACCACGTCAGGTCCCTCATAACACCATCTGTGGGAACCACTACATCACGTGAGGTCCCTCCTAACACCATCTGTGAGGGAATTACTACACCACGTGGTCCCTCATAACACCATCTGCGAGGGAATTACTACACCACGTCAGGTCCCTCATAACACCATCTGTGGGAACCACTACATCACGTGAGGTCCCTCCTAACACCATCTGGGAGGGAGTTACTACACTACGTATTTGCTGTTCAACACGTACAATCCTACATTAATCTGTATGTTCACTGTATGTTCCTTTACCTTTCTCTAATGAAGGCTTTTGTTAAACCACCAATGTATGTAATAAGTCATTTATGTCCAATGTATATTTTCAGCCTTCGGGCTGCAGAACTTTTTCAATAAACCGTTAATTATTATTATTATTATTATTTTACTCAGACTTGAATTATTATTAAATATAATAATTATTATTATAATAATGTAATAATAAAGATTATTACTACTAATGATGAAGATAATGATTGTATGATATATATGGACACAAAGTAGTACCTTCAGCTGTATATTATTATATTACTCTTATATTACTCCATTAATTATGTATAGTAAAGTATTGCAGAACATGTATTAATTCTATGTAATATTCCATTTATTGTGCACCATATTATGTATATAAATTATCACATTTATACTTTATGTATTTAGCTTGTGAATGCTGGCATCTGTACAGGCCAGCGCGTAGTAATACATAGATAGATGTAAAGAGAGAAGACAGAGTCCTCGTGGCATGACCACGGGCTTCTGCGTCCTATTGTATATATGTCTCCCGTACGAGAATAGAACCTACTTTTAAGGCAACAAGTGTTTGTGTATACCCTCAGTAGTATAGAACATTCTTTGGGTATCCCTGGCAATACACGCTAGATGGTGCAGTGATTATTTCTCAGTGAGATACAGTGGACCAAGCCTTTGCCCGGACTCTGTTAATGGCGTCTCGTCTTCAGTGACTTCAGCTTCAGACAGCAAGACTACTACAAGCCTCTAGACTTACAGTGTTGTGAAGTGCTATGCTGTGTACAGTGCTGTGCTGTGAAGTGAAGTGTTTTGTGAAGTGCTGTGCTGTGTATTTTAATCATAATTGTCTGTGCAAGTTGCGGTCAGATGACTAAGGGAGCGGCCCGACAGTACGTGCTCTCCCGTCTCTGGTCTGAGGGTGACTGAGCCAGCGCTCGACGCTGCCCACCCGCTCCTACGTCTGGCAGCGCGCCAAGTCTCTCCCCTCCCGCCAGACACATACACACACACACGCATTCACCTATTTTCTGGTGACTTACTTGAGACTTCTGTAATTCTGTGCATATATTACGAGGGGCTGACCCGGTCTTTTGCACAGATAGAGTACAGAAGCTGTCGGCATGTCTCACAGGGATCAAAATGATACCCTGGACGATGGGGTTACGAGTTTTAGTGTGGGAGACCTCTCCCCACCCACGCTTACGCCCCACGCTCCCCACAGTGACAATGCCCAGTCACCCACAGAATCTCCTCGCTCGTCGCGAGCCAGCTCTCCTGCGATGCATGCGTCCACAGATCTCCTCCAACTGATAAAGTGGATGGAAACTTCTCGACGCCAGGACGATATTGCAAGGAGAGAAGAGGAAGAAATTAGGTACAAAGAGTCTGAAAGACGACGCCACAAAGAGGAACAACAACGCAGAGAACTCGAAGACATACGTAGACGTGAGGATGACCTTAGAAGACAGGAGGATCAAGCCAGATTTGAAGTCTTGATTTCTCTGTTAGCCCCCCCACAACGATCTACCGTACAAGATTCGTCTGCTACTACTGACGTTGATGCGACTAGAGGTACTGGTACCTCATTTTCCAGAGTCGGAACAACACCTCAAAAGGCTGCTGTACAGACGCCTCCCTCTCTGATGTCTGATGCTTCTTATCAGATGTTTCGGGAATGGCGTCGACGTTGGCAAGACTACGCAACAATGGTTGACTTGTCAAGTTTATCACAGCCGAAACAAATGATACAGCTTCGTATGTGCTTGTCCTTAGAGACACAACGTACTCTCGAGCACACACTTCAAGTGCCTCCTACGACAACTCTGACGGTAGAGGCCGTGCTCGACAAGTTACAGGAACACGTCAAGGGACAGCGCAACGAAGCACTCAGGAGAAGACAACTCCTACAATGTAAACAGCTTGAGGGAGAATCTTTTGACGCATTTTTTGTAAGGCTCAAAAGGTGTTCAGAGGAAGTTGATGTTTGTCCCGGACATTCTCAAGTCTGTGAAGAGACACAACTTAAGACAATCATTTTAACGGGTGTCCGAGATGAAGAGCTAGTTCAGCGTCTCATTTCCCTCGACCCCACTTCCTCCCTTCAAGATGTTGTTACGAAATGTCGAGCGTACGAGGCCGCCAGGTGTGCGACTTCAGCTTTATGCTCACAACCTGACCAGGTGAGGGCGATGTCTTCCTACAGAAAGGCTAAGAAGCAGCAAGGTAACCCCACCCCTCACCCTCCAGCTACACCTTCAGCAGCATCTTTGTGTAACAGCTGTGCGAGACAGCATAATGCCTCCCAGTGCCCAGCTGCTCAAAGCGTGTGCAGAAGTTGCGACCGCCAGGGTCACTGGGCTTATACAGTCAAGTGCCCTGCTAGCAAAGTTCAGTGCAGACTTTATGGTCGTGTGGGCCATTATGACAAATGTTGTCGTAAGAAGACACATAAAGGACGCCACCTAGGATCCAAGAAGTCATCCTCAGGTAGTGCTGGCGCGCCCCCTCCTTCTGGCAAGCATCAAGACGCTGTGTCCAGTCGTTTCTGCCGTCGTGTACGTAGTTCCACAGACACGACGCCCCAGCACATCAATGTCGTCATTTCTTACGGTGACTCGTCATCCAGTCTTCAGATGTTACCTGACACCGGTGCTGACGTCTCAGTAATTGGTCCACAACATTTAGCAAGTTTGGGAATACCCCGGAGCAACCTACAGCCCCCTCCTCAGACAACGAAACTGACAGCTGATGGTTCCAAGATGGCTCCAGCTTTGGGATCTTTCTGGGCTACCCTTACCTTTGGTAAGCAGTCTTGCTCAGCCCGGATTGATGTTCATAATGGTATCCCGACTCCGCTCTTATCATATGGCCATTGTCAAGAATTGGCCATTATTTCCAAGGAATTCCCTAAACCTATCTTAAAGGTCACCCATGTCAACAGGTTGAAGGAATTCCCCATCTCTACTAACACGTCCCCTTCTGACGCAAGAGCTTACCTTCTCAAGGAGTTTGCTGACGTGTTGGTAAATAAGAAATCTTTAGGATCCACACCACTCAAGCCGATGGTGGGTCCACCTATGAAGATTCATCTTAAGGATGGTGCTACACCTTTTGCCATCCACACCCCTCGTTTGATTCCTCACGCCTACAAGGAGCTAGTTAGACAAGAACTTGACTCCATGGTTGCTCAGGGAATCATCAAACCGGCCGGAGACGAACCTTCACCTTGGTGCCACCCTCTCATCCCCGTCGCCAAACCTCGTGGTGGAGTACGGATCACCACCGATCTGTCAAAACTTAACCAGCAAGTTTCCCGTCCAGCCCACCCTTCACCCACACCCTTCGCAGCTGTTCGAAGTGTGGACCCGAAGGCGAAGTTTTTTACAACTATGGACGCCTTATGTGGTTATTGACAGATCGAGTTGGCCGAAGAAGACCAGCATTTGACCACATTCATCACACCATTTGGAAGATACCAGTATTGCAGAGGCCCCATGGGATTTGCCGCTACGGGCGATGCATTCTGTCAACGTGGTGACGCAGCCCTTCAAGGAGTCACGAATTGTGTCAAGGTGGTTGATGATATCTTACTCCACGACGAAGACTACTGTGCCCACCTCTCCCGGATATATGAAGTTCTCACCAGATGTCGAAAGTACGGGATTACCCTCAACGCTGACAAGTTTGTAGTCGCCGCTCCATCAGTGAACTTCTGTGGGTACACTCTCTCAGCATCAGGCATCGCAGCTGACCCGGAGAAAGTAAGTGGAATAAGGGATTTTCCAACCCCTGCCAACCTGACAGACCTCCGTTCTTTTTTAGGTCTGGTCAATCAGCTGGCTGAATTCACACCTGACATCTCCGCCGCAGCCCAGCCGTTACGCCCCCTGCTGAGCCCCAGGAGGACATTTCTGTGGACCCCAGATCATCAAGAGGCCTTCCAGCGAGTCAAGCAGGCCCTCTTGAGTCCACCTGTCCTCGCCTGTTACGACCCAGCCCTACCCACCGTCCTCCAGACTGACTCCTCCAGACTCTATGGCGTTGGTTACGCCCTTCTGCAGGACCATGGCGGTGGACAACTCCGCTTAATTCAGTGTGGATCCCGGTTCCTGACGGACGCTGAGACCCGATATGCCACGATTGAGCTGGAGATGTTGGCTGTTGTCTGGGCGATGGCGAAGTGCCGTTTCTACCTGATAGGACTTCAGCACTTCACCCTCTTCACGGATCATCGCCCCTTATACCTATAATCAATCACTACTCTTTGGATGCAGTAGAAAATCCTCGCCTTCAACGTCTGAAAGAGAAGCTCTCGCCTTATCTCTTCACGGCTGTGTGGCGTGCGGGTAAGCTGTTGTGCATCCCGGATGCCCTATCCCGCGCCCCTGTCAGTCGCCCCACCCCAGAGGACGAGATGTTGTGTTCTACAGCTGCTGCATCCCTCAAGTCAGTGGTTTCATTGAAGGCCGTCTTCACATAAGAAGAGTCTACAGCACCGGATGCAGACAAGACTCTTGAAGATCTCCGCACCGCAGCCCGGGCCGACCCTTCCTACATCCGGCTCGTCGACTGTGTGTCTCAGGGATTTCCATCGAACCGATACGACCTTCATGAATCGCTACTCCCGTACTGGAAAATACGCGAGGACATCTATTGTGATGGAGACCTCGTCTTGTATGGTCCACGAGTAGTTATTCCTGCTGCCCTACGCCGCCGTACCTTGGCCCGCCTTCACGACAGCCATCGAGGAGTGGAGGCCACCAAGCGACGGGCGAAGCAGACTGTATTTTGGCCCGGAATCAACGCGGACATTGCAAGTACCGTCCGTGCCTGTGAACCGTGCCAGATTCTGCAACCTAGCCAGCAACAGGAACCTTTAATGTGCGACGATAACCCTTCAAGACCCTTCGAGTCTGTGTCGGCCGATTTCTTTGCAGTTGCAGGGAAGTCCTTCCTCGTCATTGCCGACCGACTGTCTGGATGGCCTGTTGTCGTCCCCTGTGGTAGTGATACAACGGCTACTGCTACCATCCGGAGCTTCAGGCATTACTTCAGAGAAGTTGGTGTTCCCCTCCGCCTCAGGACTGATGGAGGACCCCAGTTCACCAGCCACGAGTTCCGGGACTTCATGGACCGTTGGGGAGTCCGTCATGTCGTGACCTCGCCCCACTACCCCCAGGCGAATGGACACGCTGAAGCCGCAGTCAAGACTGTGAAACACCTGATCCTTAAGGTGTCACCCTCAGGAAATATCGACTGCGAGGACTTCGATCGAGGTTTGTTGGAGTTACGCAACACCCCGAACTTCACCGGACGCTCCCCAGCCCAGGTTCTATACGGACATCATCTCAGGTCTTGTGTTCCTGCCCACCCAAAGTCTTTTTCTCAAGAGTGGCAGGCCAAGACTGAAGAATGTGACCGCCGTGCAGCAGAACGAGCCGCAGATGTCGCTGCTCGGTACGACTGTCATGCCCGCCCCCTTCCCAGGTTGAGTATCGGCCAGCAGATCAGGATTCAAGATCCGGTATCTCACCGCTGGGACAAGGTTGGGGTTGTTATGGGTATTGGCCGGTCCAGGGACTACCAAGTGCGTCTTCCTAGTGGTAGAGTATGGTGGAGGAACCGTCGTTTCCTCCGACCTGTGGAGCTGCCTAGTGTTGACCCCTCCCCAGTTGAGTCCCCTAATGTTGATGTCTCTAAAGTAAATCCATCCCCACCTTGTGTTTCTGCCCCAGTACTCCGCAGGTCCGAGCGACTCAGAAACAAAAGGTCCGCTCAAGATGAAACTATGAGCGTATAGGGGGGAGGGAGGTGTATGATATATATGGACACAAAGTAGTGCCTTCAGCTGTATATTATTATATTACTCTTATATTACTCCATTAATTATGTATAGTAAAGTATTGCAGAACATGTATTAATTCTATGTAATATTCCATTTATTGTGCACCATATTATGTATATAAATTATCACATTTATACTTTATGTATTTAGCTTGTGAATGCTGGCATCTGTACAGGCCAGCGCGTAGTAATACATAGATAGATGTAAAGAGAGAAGACAGAGTCCTCGTGGCGTGACCACGGGCTTCTGCGTCCTATTGTATATATATCTCCCGTACGAGAATAGAACCTACTTTTAAGGCAACAAGTGTTTGTGTATACCCTCAGTAGTATAGAACATTCTTTGGGTATCCCTGGCAATACACGCTAGAATGATGATAATGAAGTATTCTGTATAACAACTGTGACCACATCCAGCAAGCTTCCCGTGTATCACTTTCTCAGTTCACACCAGCACTACCTTTTCTCTGTGCTCTCATTTGCATTGTGTGTTTATCAAGTATCTTTTTAGTGTTAAACGCTGTTTTCCCCATTGAGCATGTCTGGAAAACGTCCATCAGCCTCCTCTGGGGAGTCTAAAGCTAAAAAGGCATGAAAAACAATCGCAATAGAAGTGAAATTAAATGTGATCACCCACCTTCAGAGAGGAGTGTGTGTGTCGGAGGTTGGCCACGTGCTTGGTTTAAGTGAGAGCATTGTTCGTACCCTGTGTGGTATATGATGGTTCCCCTAACCTGTACCATTTACTTGTATTCTTATGGGAAAATTATGTTTAATTTATGCATTTTTTAATTAAGCGGTGGTTTTCAAGAACATAACCCCTGCGTAAAACAAATGGTGGGTGTATACGTATATGGGCCGATAATTTTTTAATGTTGTATTTTTGGGTGTGTGTGGGGGGCTGCCTCGATAAGTTGGAATTTTGGATAATTCAGGAAGGCCAGGGTCCCATACGAGCTGAGTTATCAAGGTTTTACATCTATACTGGGTCAAGTAACATGTGTAGTAAGTTCCTTCACCATAAAGACCTCAGTCCCAAAACTTTGAGCCCAAGTTCACTATTCTTAATAATAAGACAAGACATCCACAAATATTAAACACTTACGTAAAAAAAACTGAATGTCAGGATAAGAATATATTCTATACCACATTCTTTCTCAATTGAGGTTTGTACAATAAAAACTCGTATCTCACAAGCCAAAGGTCTGCCATAATGAGGTTAATTTTAAGTTCAAATATGCTTGGACAGATATATTAATACTAAAAAAATACTGTTACTCATACGAAATATAAGCTGTGTACAATACTGTACAATATTGTGATACTCAATACACAAAAATGCACAGGAAACTATAGCTCACACACACACAATAAGACCTCACAATCTCATCTGTATATAACATACATAATATAAATGATTACATGTGTCAACACAATCATACTACATACATACCGGTACATTTAATGCAGGGGAGCCATGAGCAGTACAGCATATAAGGCAGGCCATCACCTTACCTTGTGGAAAGGAGCTAGTAGTATTCCCTTCAAAATCAGTACTAGATTCCTGAAAAGGGTTGCTGGTGGTAGTTGCAGGGGCTGGTGTAACAACTATACTGCTGATGTTATGCTTGCTGCCTATTATTTCAATTTCCTCTGGAGTGAGCTGCACTTTGGCCTGAACCATGCTGTTGGGGTCATGCCAGGTAGTTAGGGCCCTGGATTACAAGTCAATACTATACACAAATGTTGTTCACAAGAATACCTTTTAGCATATATAACCGAAGGTGGAGCTGCCTAACTAGAGTTAAACAGTACAGTAACAATCACGAAGCTTCCTGAGAGCCCCTAGTTACAGAGTCTGTGTTTCCACAGTAATCATACACCATATTCTCAGTTCTTCTCAAAAGGGAAAAATTCACAAGCCTAAACAGAAACCCTTCTTTACAGATCTTCCTATTCAAGGAAACAATTAATACATGTACCATAATATGTCATTTTAATGGATGAATTATTGCAATAAGCTGGATCAGCACATTGAAAACAACTGTACAGTACTGTACATTAAAATGAAGTTTTGCCACAATGGTACACCCTCCTCTTGCCATTACAGTACAGTAAAACCTCACTTGTCATATAATGAAAGGCAGACACTTGTTCCAGAATAAAAATGTTTGCCTTACTATAAAATATATACAGCTCCTCCCCGACTTACGCCCTACTCGACTTACGACCTGCCTCAGTCGTACCAAAATTTGGTCAAATTACGTATTTTCGAGTCCCAAAGTCAGTACGCAGACAAAATTTTCTTTGTAATTCACTTTAAAATGGCTGGTAAGCTTAAAAGTGAGTGTTTTGTGGTGCTGAGAAGAAAAAGAGACACTCATTTTAGATTTTCTATGTACAGTATTATTTAAGCATTTCCGACTTATGACCATTTCGACTTATGACCTGGATTTGGGTCCCTAACCCCATCGTAAGTCGGGGAGGAGCTGTAGTCTTGTACCAATAGACACTATATGGTAGAATAACAATGGTCTTAATGAACAGTATTCATAAACAGGTAATTATGCAGTTTACAGCAACTGCAGAATTTACTTCACTCAATTGATAGAACTATTTTTTCTATAATTTTCTTATACAGTATTACACTTCCGTCGCAAATTGATAATAAGGAAGTTATTGAATTTTAAAAAGAATAAAATCAGAGCACCTGTTGTCCCTACGCTGTTGCTCAAATTGTGTGTATTCGTATGTTAGCTTACCGCCCGCGCATGTGCCAGGGGGCGGCCGCCAATCAAATCAGGGGTGGGAGCAGCCAATCAAATATAGAGCGGGTGCAGCAGCCAATTAAATCTAAAGCAGGGGTGCCAACCAATCAAATCCAATACAAAATCTCAGCTTTTGATTCAACCAATTAGCATTCAATATTCAGCGTGGGTGCTAAGATGCAGGACATTTTTAATCAGTTGCAACATGGAGCCATAACGTGCTGGGTGCGATTTCGATTATTGGAAGTTTATCGTATTATTTCATTCTAAAAATAAGTTAACTTTAGATAACAGAGGAACCCACGATGTATTCAGGTCCCTGACTCAGACTCTAACCCTGACTCTGAGTAAGGTAATTAATAAAAGTAGGTAGTTGCAGGCACTCCAATCTCTCTGGGTAACTGAGGTTCCGTAGAATAGGTACCAGTTTGGTGGCCCTCACTTTGGACATTTTCAATCAATTGACACTCTCTAGCATATCTCGGGGACCAGACGGGGTGACAGTATTCCAGATTGAAGATTGCGATGAGTGATGGACCATCCAAATATCTAAACGACCTTCTCATAAGACATACTTTTATCCTCTTCACCATTGATCAGCTCATTAGCCGCTTGGGCGATCGGTCACGTCTCTGTTACACACTGTTGGCAAGTACTGGGCATACACCGGCTTCTGAATGTACCTGAACCTGCTCCAGTATTTGTCAAGTCTTGTCTTGGAAGAGCTCACACTCGGTTCCGTCACAACCCTTTCTGGTAGATTGTTCCAAGAGTTCACAACTCTCACTCCAAAAAAATTTGCCCTCACAGTTTTCTGGACCTGCAGTTTCTTCAATCTTGAGCTGTGACCCCTTGCGGGGCGAGCGTCCGCCAGCTCCAAGTAAGGACACTCGACTAAGTAGTGCCCCTTGAGATTCTTATACACCTCAATTAGGTCACCCCTTGCCTGTCTGTAGTATAAGCTAGGCAAGTTCAGGCGCTCCAATCTCTCAGGGTAGTTGAGGTGCCGAAGCGCAGGCACTAGTCTGGTGGCCCTCCTTTGAACATTTTCAACCAACTGACAGTCCCTAGCATATCTTAGGGACCAGAAGGGATGACAGTACTCCAGATGGGGAAGCAGTTCACTCTTGAAGATCGTTATGAGGGATGGACCGTTTAGATATCTGAACGACCTTTTTATAAGACCTAATAATTTATTTGCCTGATTTACCTTCTCACAATGGCCCCAGAACTTCAGCTCGTTGTCAACATACACACCTAGGTCGTTCTCACATTCAGTATCAAATAGTGCAGTTTCCTCATCCCGTTGGGACATATGATACGCCTCCTTACCGTTGGTACGCCCCAGGTGCATCCTCTTACACTTCGTGACACGTACAGATATTTATATTCTGACCATGCGACTCTAGGATTATTACATAGCGCTTGGTGGTCCGGAGTTGAAGCCCCCGGTTCGGGATCACCAGGGGTCCAGGGGCGGAGCCTCCGGTTAGGTTGTTAGGTAAGGTTCAGTTTGGTTATATGGTATAAGTTAGCAAGCACAGAGTACCGGGAATTCAAAACACACAATCGATAGAACTATTATAGGGGGAGAAGGGAGGCTAAATCACAAATGAGTGAGTTTCCGACAAAAATGAAGGTCAGATTTGAACTAATTGCATCAAAAGCCATCAAAAAACCACTTTTTTGCTTCAAATTCCATGGTTGCTGTAATATGAACATTTACCTCAGCATACTGTATGTTGTTTATAATTATATGGACTGTACTGTACAGTAAAATCTATTACGGTACTGTACCATGCATCAATTTTGTATGAAAATTCTGATTATCCTAGCAACTTCTAAAAGGCCATCAAGCCTATTTGACTCACCTTTTATACAAACCCTTCAGTGGTCTGTTAATCAGCTTGGGGGCATATACAGGATTTGATCAAGAGAATGAATTATGAGCCCTTCAAAATAATGTCAAATACTGTATTGACTTAATTATCATCAAACTAAAGATATTCATTGTACAGTATTGAATGAATAATATACTGTATCATGAAACATAGGCCAGTATCATTACCAGTCATAATGAAGTAGCAGTAGGAGCCAGATCCATGTTGCCTGTATGGTCATTATTCCTACAACTCTGGAGTGCAGCCAGCCACCTCACTCTATCCCCTACACCAACTGTCCTACTGTCTCACTGCAAGAAAGAAACACTTTACACAGTCTGAGCACCCGTCATAAAAAGACTGTTGCTATCAATAGGGGTCAATATCTTGATAGTGATGAACTATTCATCTGGTTATGATCAAAATAGTCCAATAAGTACTGATCACATTTGTCTTTACTTACATATAATATATTATCTAAAGTAACAACACTAAAGAACTCAACCTATTTAAAACTAACCTTTCTTTGTTATTAGTCAAGTCTGGTTCTCTTTAGGTGTTGATGGTAAGTTAAATCAATACACCATACTGTCCATGTGTGATGTGCTGAGGAACAGTAATCATTGGGTAATTAAACTATATATATATATATATATATATACTGTATATATTTGCACAAACTACGAAAGTCCTCTATAAACCACAGTAAAAATGTGGCATTTTTATACTCTTTTACTATGCTATCACCGGCGGGTCAGTTGTCAATAATTACCCATTTGCCATAACTATGACAGCGTCCACTATAAAACACAGTGAAATTGCAGCGTTCTTAAATTCGTTTCCTATGAAAAATCAGTGGCAGGTCAGACATCAATAATTACCCTTTATATATAACTGTGGGCTAAAATTCATCCATTGACTGTCCGCAGGTTTCCAATTTTCAATAATACAGACACAAAGACTATATGAAAAAAAACATAAGACTTCCTATCAATTCTGGTGCAAATTAATAGCAACAGAGTACTGTATCACAAAAATTTCTAAGCATAAATTTCTGTAACCGCTTTGTTGCCAGAGTCACTTTTTTCGTCCTCCCCTCCTGCTCTTCGCGACATGACAACCAATGATCTTCAAGTATCGTGTCATGTTACTTGGCTGGCCAATCATTTTGAAGGCTCGTGATGGCGTACGATAACTGTTCTCTCCCTTATCTAGCTGTTATTCAGAGAGTTTATCAGAACAATAGTGAAGCAATCCAAATATTACAAGATCATGGTGACCTACCAACATCAAGACTGTGTCCTACATGTGGAAATTGTTTACTTTTAAAAAAAGACAAATTCTTTTGTCTATAACCATAAGAGTACCAGAGCGTCCAGCTGTATCCTCCATACAGTAGCAGGTAAGCTCCAAAAAATGGTTAGGTTAAGTTAGGTTAGGTTAGTTTAGGTTAAGTGAGGTGAGGTTAGGTTAAGTGAGGTTAGGTTTGGTTCATTTTTTTTTGTTTTACGGTGTTTTACCCAAAGGCCACTAATTTGAACCAGAAACGAAGGTGAGATTTGAGTAAAACACCAAAAAAACACAAAAGATAAAACCTTTCCTTAAACCAGTGGTTCTCAACCTTTTTCACTCCATTCACCCCTTGAGGAATTTTCAACATCCTCGTGGCCTCCTTCATTTTTCTCCCAGAACAGACAAACAGACAAGTGATAAAGACTAAAGAATGATAGATAAATAGGACAAGAGTTAGAATGGCAAACACACACACATTCACATACATAACACGCCCATGCACTCACACATAAAGCACACATACAGTCATACACAAACATGCACACAGGTAACCATTCACACTCAAGCTAGCAAGCTGAAATGTACTTCCTGTAAGAAAGAACACGCCTCCTTTGACAAGCAGTGCTCAACTTGGAAGAATGAGAAGAATAGTGAGTCATACCAATTTAGCACTAAAAATGGTAGGATTATGTAAGTAAAGAATGAGTATGAACAACAATGGCACCAATAAATAAGGAAATAATTAATAAGGGAAGTATACAAATATTTCACCCACGTAAAGCAGCGACCACATGATTATGAAACAAAATAAGTAACACCAATTACGGAGTATATTATGCTTGAGTCAAGCTCAAACACAATATATGGTTCAGAGACAATACACTCCACTGTTTTCGTGATGGTATCCCAGGTCAGACTGAGATCATTCGGTCCTATCACCACTTGCAAAGGGATGACACACGGACACATACTGAACAAGTCAGTTCAGCAGCTCGGTCCAGCGCCTGTCACACAGACAGGGACTGGACCTGTGAAATCTTAAATCCATAAAAAAATAGCACCAGAGTTTGTAAATATTAAAATTGTATTGTCGTTATGATTAAACAAAATGACAAAAAAAAGAATGAAAATTCTCTTCTGCCAAGTCAAAATAAGTAATACAAGTTTTGTTTAATTCAGATTCCCAACATTATTTGGAAACGTACAATTTATAACAGCTCGCTGTGGCTCCCCTAAATTCTTGCCATGCCTCCCTTGGGAGCCATGGCCCCCAGGTTGAGAACCACTGCCTTATAACAAAAGAACCAACCTACCTAACCTAACCTAACTTACAAGGAGGATGAGGAAAGGAAGAGACAACTGACTAAGTGAGGAGTATAACCTCAGGTAAACATGGCGGGAACCTGCGGACAGCCAATGGACGAACATTAACCCATGCTTTATATTGTTTAATTATAAAACTTTGGTGAAAAAAAAAGGTGGAGACAATAGAACATTATTTCCTGCATTAAGATAAGGAAATAATGGTATTATTTTAGTTTCGGTTATCCAGGGAATCTCAGGGTGGGCCTTGGGGACGAAGCCCCCCACGGTTAGGTTAAACATAGTACCTGGGTTCTGTGGGTAGGTTACGTTAATATATAGGACTAACCCGTCATGGCTGCATAGCGTTGATGCAGCCGTATCATCTCACGTCCAGAAAATAAGTCAAATTTCACTATATCATAGTAAGTTCTTTCTGTTTAATATACAGGGGAAGTTAGGTAAGGTTAGGTAGGTTTGTTTGGTTAGGTCTGGTCTTCAAAGCCACAAATGTTAAGTAGCGCTAAATTTTAAAAATATAAATTTTTTAACATATTTCCACAAACTAAAAAAAATGCCCACTATAATATAACAATGGAAATCAGCGTTTTTTATAATTGTTATCAATCAATTTCGGTGGCGGGTTCGTCCTATATAATTACCCTAGGTTAGAATACTTTGGATATTCTAAACTAAATACAGGGATGGCCGAAACAAAGATTTCCAAAATACTAAAAATGAAGGCATCACCAGGTAACTTTGTACCCAAATCTGGGTGTTTCTTCCCAATCGCCAATTGTGCAGGTTCGTCCTGTACATTGTACGGTTCCATGACAAAACCCCAACGGGGCTGTCATTTGTCAACACTAACCTAACCTAAACATAAAAGTGTTTTATTTTATATATGAGACTGGGGATTTGTCCGTTGGAGATTTTATCTGGTCACCCATTGTACACTAAAGGTTTCCTTCTCAGTGCCGCAAAACCTTCACATCAGCTTCTTTCTGAGCTTACAAATAATCGTTTAGATAATATACTGTACAGTACACTGTATACTAACTGGTGGACACAACGCCGAACTGCAAGCGTCCAATCCACTACCCGTAAGTTCCTCAAGTGCCACTGTAGTGGATTTCTCCCCTACAAACGCTGTTTACTTTTACTTTTATCCTCTTCGCCACTGATCGGCTTGTTAGCCGCTTGGGCGATCGGTCACGTCTCTTTTCATTTATATTCTTCACCACTGATCGGCTCGCTAGCCGCCCGGGCGATCGGTCACGTCTCTGTTGCGCACTGTTGGCAAGTACTGGGCATGCACCGGCTCCTGAATGTACCTGAACCCGCTCCAGTGTTGGTCAAGTCTTCTCTTGAAAGAGCTCACACTCGGTGCCGTCACAACACTCTCTGGTAGATTGTTCCAATAGTTCACAACTCTCACTCCGAAAAAGTTTGCCCTCACGGTTTTCTGGACTTGCGGCTTCTTCAATCTTGAGCTGTGACCCCTTGTGGGGCGAGCGTCCGCCAGCTCCAACTAAGGACACTCAACTGAGTAGTGCCCCCTGAGATGCTTATAAACCTCAACTAGGTCCCCCCTTGCCCGTCTGTAGTATAAGCTAGGCAAGTTCAGGCGCTCCAATCTCTCAGGGTAGCTGAGGTGCCGAAGTGCAGGCACCAGCTTGTGGCCCTCCTTTGAACATTTTCAACCAACTGACAGTCCCTAGCATATCTCGGGGACCAGATGGGGTGACAGTACTCCAGATGGGGAAGCACTTCACTCCTGAAGATCGTCACGAGGGACGGACCGTCTAGATATCTGAACGACCTTCTTATAAGACCCAATAATTTATTTGCCTGATTTACTTCTTCTCACAATGGCCCGAGAACTTCAGCTCATTGTCAACATACACACCTAGGTCCTTCTCACACACAGTCTCAACTAGTACATTTTCTTCATCCCGTTGGGACATATGGTACGCCTCCTTACCGTTGGTACGCCCCAGGTGCATCCTCTTACACTTCGTGACATTGAATCTCAGCAGCCATTCCTTCGACCATTCCTGGAGCCCACAGAGGTCCTTCTGCAGCTCTTCACAGTCCGCTTGGTTCTTAATTTCCCGAAATAACTTGCCATCATCGGCAAACATTTGTATGGAGGAGTGTACAACGTCAGGCATATCATTTATGAAACAAACAAACAACAGCGGGCCCAATACACTACCCTGCGGTACCCCACTTGTTACAGGTACAGATGACGATTTCGTGCCATTAATCACCACACATTGCTTGCGGTCATGTAGAAAGTCTTCTATCCACGCTAGGACATTTCCCCGAATTCCGTACCCTTCCAGTTTGATTTTCAGCCTTTCGTGGGGTACACTGTCGAAAGCCTTGGCAAAATCTAGGTAAATATTGTCGATATTACCACCCCGTTCTAGAATATGGGTCCAAATATCCAATACCTTGAGCAATTGTGTCAAGCAAGAGCGCCCCGGCATAAAACCGTGTTGGCAATCTTTTACAAGGTTGTTTCGTAGTAGATGTTCCATCGCTGCATCTCTGATAATACTCTCAAGTACTCTACATATTGTGTCCCTCGCCTTGATGGTGTAGTGGATTTCTCCCCTACAAACGCTGTTTGTCGCTGAGTAGCCGACCCCGCGAATTCCCCAATGTATGCCTCGTGGTCTAGGTCAACCAGCGCCGCCTTACATGACGGAGGTCAACTATTGAGCCACGCCTACCTCCGCTATAAAAGACCTGACCTCGTGGTGACCACTCTCTCTCCTTCTAGCTACAGCCGCAGCAAGCTACACCACCTCCTCCGCCACAGTTCAACTACTGATATCCACAGTAGTTGAACTGTTGGTAAGGGAACCATGGGGAGAGTAGGACTGCACAAATTATTAATACCTAACTTTGTTGGCCAGGCAGTTATTCTGATATCCATAAATTTTACAAGTGAAATCCCCCAAGTCATTAAATTCTTCATCAGTTAGATATGTACGTTCTCCCATTTTCTGGAAAGATTCCATGGAGTTTGAATGTTTCACCAGATAGGTCCAGGAACGAACTTTACAATATCGCAGCCCGTGAATGCCTGAAGGCCGAGCAGAGATAGACTTAATTCTCTCCCAGTTTTATTGACAATGTTCTTTACATCTATCACTACCCATTTATCGCCTGCTACAGAATCCATCATAACTTAGGTTTTGAGATTATTCGCAGCATAATGATGGACCAGCAGACATAACACACCTGTGTCAGGTGAAGTGGCTATCACAGGTGTTTTATCAAACTGCTTGGCGGCATGCATGAGATGCAATATCATGCGGGTGTCTGCCTCTTCTTGTGTTGAACACAGGTCTTCACATTCTTCTACCACAGTTCTCTTCCCATCTGGACCAGAAGCATTTGTCTGTGTTTGTGAAGTATAGTTGAACTTCATGGAGTTTATTTGAATATTCAGGTTTGGACCACTCATAGACTAAATTCTTTTTGAAATTTACTTCATTGTGAGCAGTTTAGAAAACAACTAATAAAATATTTAGTTTGGGGGTGTAATAGGTTTGCGAGGCTTTGCTAACACCCTCCACCACTTTTGAGAGTGCTAATAAGTGGATTCATATTGCCTAGGGTCATACCAAATTAGAAATGCTATTTAGCAAAATAAGTCATGGGGTAGGGGGGGGGGCATTGGTCTCTGCCCGCTGGACTAGAAGATCCCCCTAAATGATTACTGTACTTTACATCAGTATTTACACAAGAGATGATGGATAACATGCCAGTACCAGAGAAAATGCATTCCCCGAGTGCGGAAAATGAATTAGTTAAGAGAGATAACAATTAAGGACGATAACTTTAATAGCTACTTTGAAGTGGACGGAGCACAGACCAAGGTGATACAGGCGGTGGTAAACGGGATTTGTACTCTTCTAAGACTCCTATTCAAGAAATCTTTGGATTGAGTAAAAGCGCCCAGGGACTGGAAATCACCCAACGTCACCCCAGTGTACAAAAAGGAAAGGAAAATTACAGCAGAAAACCACAGGCCGATCTGCCTTTTTATGCGAACTTCAGAAAATTCTGAGGGACACCATCAATACCTGACCGAGCACAGTTTCGTCAACGCATCACCATATGGTTTCATGGAAAGGAAATCCTGCCTGACAAACTTACTTGCGTTCCTTGAAATGATAACAGACTACGAGGACTAAAGTCTACCAATGGGTGTGTTATATACAGTACAGGGGTACATGGATTTTTCTAAGGTGTTTCACAGGCTCACATGCACGGCTAGCCTCTAATATCCAGGCACGTGACATCCCAGTACTGAGGGCCCTAGGACTAGCACCCTCCACACAAGACACAATAGGGCGGATCTCGTAGACATTCAAAATCTTGAAAAGGAAAGAAAATGTAAACCCAGGCCACTTTTTCGTGATGTCACGCACCACCAACGGGGGGGGACATAACTACAAGTTGGCAAAGTTATGCAGAACGAACTTGTGGAAAGACTTTCGCGCAGAGGTAGGTAGATCTATGGAACGGTCTACCAGCTCCCGTGTAACACTCAAGATACTAACCAGCCTGTTGCTTATGTTGTAGATTGGTGTTAGTCTCACAAAGTAATGCTCATCTGGCACAGCATTGGTACTAATGGATAGAGTCACTGGTCTTGTCACTGACTTATACTACGTAGTCCTGTGGCCGCTTCGCTCACTAAAAAGACGTATGAAAAATATTACTTGGGCGTACATTTAATTCTTATTTAATTCAACATGAAATAAAATGAATCAGACCAGAACTTACCTGGTATCTGAGGGGTACTTGAGTTGTAAGCCTGCGATACACGTGTTACCTTATTATAAAGGAACTCAACATGTGACCAGCTCGAGAGAGAGAGAGAGCACAGGCACTGGTCGCTTGCCCAGATGTTGAGAAACTCATTCTGTTAATAAAAGTTGACCGCAAAAGCCTCCCAGATATTGCAACAGGAGGTATGTTATGGATTGTTATTCTTGCACACCATGGTCGTGATTGAGACGGTGTTGGCCTGAGTATATTGATGTAGGTTACACGCTACATCCAGCTGTTGTATCAATATCACGTTCTTGGTGTTACTGTTGGTGGAAAAAGTTTGTATACAGTGACTTGCCTCAGTGGTTCCTACCCAACGCGTAGTTCTGAAAAATTAACCTTCGGTAAACCTAAGTGGTATACATACGTGTAACATATCGCTTTATCAGGAGTTATGTTATTCATAATTCACTTCCTGTAGGAATAACATGAAAAGGTTTATAAGCAAGTAGGTCGCTTATCCAACTGAAACAAACTCAAACATTAGTTGTATTGATAGTGTACATGACTACGTCAGTTGCCATAGAGGTATTATAATTATGTCGTGTGTTTATATTTATTCTCTCCCTCTCTACACACACATACATAACAGAGTTTCTGTATCACCTACTGTAATGTAAAACATATAAAGACCAACTAACAAGACACTTGAGAAGGCCAAAGAATTAACACCCTTTACACACAAGTTTGCTTTCCTTTATTATCTTGCTACACGAACACATTTAGTGGTTCAACAGGTGGCACATACGGTAGGACACATTGTTGGTGCAACATGTGACACATACTGCAGCATACATTTAGAGGTTCATCATATGACACAGGGTACACTCGGTATCGTTACCAGCTGTGGAGAACGTGAAGGCGTGTCGACCTGCATGTGGGTGCGAGAACCATGGCTGATCCGGGCTATAAGAGAGAACCATGGCTGATCCTGGCTATAAGAGAGAACCTTGACTGATCCGGGCTATAAGAGAGAACCATGGCTGATCCTGGCTATAAGAGAGAACCTTGACTGATCCGGGCTATAAGAGAGAACCATGGCTGATCCTGGCTATAAGAGAGAACCTTGACTGATCCGGGCTATAAGAGAGAACCATGGCTGATCCTGGCTATAAGAGAGAACCATGGCTGATCCTGGCTATAAGAGAGAACCATGGCTGATCCCGGATGACAGCAGATTCCTCAAGTACTGCTGAAAATGTGAGAGTAGCAGTTCCTAGTGATGTGGGTGGCAGGTGGACAGCGCCAACGTGTACCATTCAGTGGGGAAGACGAGGGTGGCGAGGCAGTGTCCCAGTATCAGGAGGTAAAAGGCCCCCTGCATGTGCTCCAGGTTTAACACCATCTCTTCCCTCTCGCCCTGACGCGGGAGTAATGGCTCACTTAATCGAGGTAGGGTAGGTTAGGTTAGGTTGGGTTAAACAATTGAGGTCAAATTGGGAATGTTGTGAATAAAACAGATCTTGACGAAGTCTGGGATAATGTATAAGAGTAGATGTAAAATGGATATATTTGTCTCTTTTTCTCTACATGAATTTATGCGACATAAGACATGTAACAAGTTCAACTATTAACATATAAGATATAGTCTTACGTAAAGTCCAGACATGAATTTTTGGCAAACCCGCAAAAAATGAAATTTTCGTAAGGTCCGGACCTGTCGTTCCGGCACTTTTGGCGAACCGGCCAAAAAAGAATTTTTCATAAGGTCCGGACACGAATTTTTGTCATTTTTGGCAAACCGGCAAAAAATGAAATTTTCGTAAGGTCCGGACCTGTCGTTCCGGCACTTTTGGCGAACCGGCCAAAAAAGAATTTTTCGTAAGGTCCGGACATGAATTTTTGTCATTTTTGGCAAACCCGCAAAAAATGAAATTTTCGTAAGGTCCGGACCTGTCGTTCCGGCACTTTTGGCGAACCGGCCAAAAAAGCATTTTTCGTAAGGCCCGGACATGAATTTTTGTCATTTTTGGCAAACCGGCAAAAAATGAAATTTTCGTAAGGTCCGGACCTGTCGTTCCGGCACTTTTGGCGAACCGGCCAAAAAAGCATTTTTCGTAACGTCCGGACATGAATTTTTGTCATTTTTGGCAAACCCGCAAAAAATGAAATTTTCGTAAGGCCCGGACCTGTCGTTCCGGCACTTTTGTCGAACCGGCCAAAAAAGTATTTTTCGTAAGGTCCGGACATGAATTTTTGTCATTTTTGGCAAACCCACAAAAAATGAAATTTTCGTAAGGTCTGGACCTGTCGTTCCGGCACTTTTGGCGAACCGGCCAAAAAAGAATTTTTCGTAAGGCCCGGACATGAATTTTTGTCATTTTTGTCGACCCCGCAAAAAATGAAATTTTCGTAAGGTCCGGACCTGTCGTTCCGGCACTTTTGGCGAACAGGCCAAAAAAGCATTTTTCCTAAGGTCCGGACATGAATTTTTGTCATTTTTGTCTACCCTGCAAAAAATGAAATTTTCATAAGGTCCGGACCTGTCGTTCCGGCACTTTTGGCGAATAGGCCAAAAAAGCATTTTTCGTAAGGTCCGGACATGAATTTTTGTCATTTCTGTCGACCCCGCAAAAAATGAAATTTTCGTAAGGTCCGGACCTGTCGTTCCGGGCGATTAATGGCGCAGGAGGGCAATAATAATGATACGGCAATCACCATACCGGCGATTAACGCGCATGGGGCTGAAGAATGAGTGGCAGCAATCGCCTACGGGCGATTAACGGCGACAGGGGGCAATAAGAATGAGTGGCAGCAATCACCTTACGGCGATTAATGGCGACAGGGGGCGATAAGAATGAGTGGCGCAATCGCCTTACGGTAATTAACGGCGGCAGGGGGCGATAAGAATGATGGCGGCATTCGCGTTACGGGCGATTAACGCGAGCAGGGGGCAATGAGAATGAGTGGCGGAAATTTCTCACGGGCGATTAACGGCGCAGGGGGCAATAAGAATGAGTAGGCAATCGCATTACGGCGAGTAACGGCAGGGGCGATAAGATGAGTGCGGCACGCTTCGGGCGATTAACGGCAGGGGGGGCGATAAGAATGAGTGTGGCACCGCTGCACGGGCGCTTAACGGCGACAGGGGGCAATAAGAATGAGTGGCGGCAACCCTTTCAGGCGATTAACGCGTAGGGAAGGCCGACAAGAATGAGTGGCGGCAACGCTTTAACACGGACGCAATAACCGGCGGCACGGGCGCGGAAGAATGAGTGGCGGCAATCGCTTTACGGGCGATTGACGGCGCACGGAGGCGAGAAGAATTAGTGGCGGCAATTGGCTTTACGGGCGATAAAACGGCGGAAGGGAGCGCATAAGAATGAGTGGCGCAACGCTTACGGGCGCATTAACGCGCAGGGGGCGATGAGTGCGGTAACGCTACGGGCGATTAACGGCAAGAGGGGACGATAAGAATGAGGCAGCAATCGCCTTAAGGGCGATTAACGCGGGGGACCATTAAGAATGAGTGGCGGCAACGCCTACGGGAGATTAATGGCGGCAGGGGCGATAAGAATGAGGTGGCGCAACCGCTTTACGGGCGCTTAACGGTGACAGGGGGCTAAGAATGAGTGAGCGCAAAGTCCTACGGGCATTCACCGCGGAGGGGGCCGATAATGATGGTGCAACGCTTTACGGGCGATTAACGCGCAGGAGGGCGATGAATGTGGTGGCGGCAACGCTTTACGGGCGATTAGCGGGCAGGGGGGCGATAAGAATGAAATCGCCGCATTAACGGCGCAGGGGGCGATAAGAATGAGTGGCGGCAATCACCACGGGCGCTTAACGGCGCAGCAGGGGCAATAGGAATGAAGGCGGCAATCGCCTTTACGGGCGATTAGCGGGCAGGGGGCGATAAGAATGAGTGGCGCAACGCCTACGGGCGATTAACGGCGACAGGGGGCAATAAGAATGAGTGGCGGCAACTTCTCACCGGCGTTTAACGGTGGCAGGTGGGGATAAGCGAGTGGCGTGAATTCGCCACGGGCGATTAACGCGGCAGGGGGGCGATAAGAATGAGTGGCGCAATCGCCTTACGGGCGATTAACGGCGGCAGGGGGCATAAGAATGAGTACGCAATTGCCTTACGGGCGATAATGAAGGGCAGGGGGCAATAGGAATGAGTGGCGGCAATCGCTTACGGGCATTAACGGCAGAAAGGGCCGATAAGAATGAGTATGCAACGTTTTACGGAGATTAACCCGCAGGGAGGTGATAAGAATGAGTGGCGGCAATCGCCTTCACGGGCGATTAACGGTAGGGGGGGCGATAAGAATGAGTGGTGGCAATCGCTTACGGGCAATTAACAGCGGCAGGGGGGCAATAACGAGTGGCGGCAATCGCTTACTAGCGATTAACGGCGGCAGAGGGCGATAGGATGAGGCAGGCAATGCCTTACAGGCGATTAACGCCGGCAGGAAATGGTGGCGCAACGGCTTTACGGGCGTATTACTGGCGCAGGGGCAATAAGAATGAGTTGGCAACGCCTTACGGCGATTAACGGCAGGGGTTAGAATGACGAGCGCAACGCTTTACGGGCGACATCAAGGCAGCGGGCAATAGGAATGAGTGATGCACGCTTTACCGCGATTAACGCAGCAGGGGGCGATAAGAATGAGTGGCGCAATCGCCTTACGGGCGATTAATGGGGGCAGGGGGGGCGATAAGAATGAGTGGTGGCACCGCCACGGGCAATTAACGCGCAGGGGGCAATAAGAATGAGTGGCGCAATCGCCTCACGGCACGAACGGCGACAGGGGGCAATAGCAATGAGCGGCGCAATGTCCTTAATGGCAATTTATGGCGGCAGGGGACGATAAGAACGAAGTGGCGGCAACGCCTCACGGGCGATTAACCGCAGAAGGGCGGCGAGAATGTGGGCGCAACGCCTACGGGCGAATAGCGGTGGCAGGGGGCGATAAGAATGAGTGGCGGCAATCGCCTTACGGGCGATTAACGGCGGCAGGGGGCGATAAGAATGAGTGGCGGCAATCGCCTACGGCGCTTTAACGCGGCAGGGGGCAAAGAATGAGTGGCGGTAATCACGGCGGGGCTTATTACCCGCAGGCGGCAGGGAGCAAGAATGAGGGCTGCAACGCCACGGGCTATTAACGGGGCAGGGGGCGATAAGAATGAGTGGCGTCAATCGCCTTACGGGAAATTAACGGCGCAGGGGGGCAATAGAATGAGTGTCGCAATCGTCTTACGGGCGATTAGCGCAGGGGGGCGGTAAGAATGAGCGGCAATCGCTTACGGCGATTAAAGGCGCAGGGGGCGATAAGAATGAGTGGCGCAACGCTTACGGGCGAACGCCACAGGGGCAAAGAATGAGTGGCGGCAATTCCTTACCGCTTAACGGTGGCAGGGGGATAAGCATGAGTGGCGGTATTCGCCTTACGCAGCCATTAACGGCGTAGGGGCGAAAGAATGAGTGGCGTACCGCCACGGCCGATTAACGGCGTAGGGGCGATAAGAATGAGTGGCCGCAATTGCCTACGGGCATAAGAAGTGAGTGCAATCGCTCCACGGGCGATTAACGGCGGCAGGGGGGGCAATAAGAATGAGTGAGGCGCACTTTACGGGCATTAACGCCACAGGGAGAGAATAAGTGGCGCAACGCCTTACGGGCGATTAACCGCGCAGGGGGGCGATAAGAATGAGTGGCGGAATCGCCTACGGGCGATTAACAGCCGCAGGGGGGCAATAATGAGTGGCGCAACGCCTTACGGGCGATTAACGGCGGTAGGGGGAAAAGAATGACGAGGCACGCTTTACGGGCGACCAACCCAGCAGGGGGGGCAATAAGAATGAGATGCAACCGCCCACGGGCGATTAACGGCAGGGAGGCAATAGGAATGAGTGGCAGCAACGCCTTTACGGGCGATTAACGGCGGCAGGGGAAATAAGAATGAGTGGCGGCAAATCGCCTTAACGGGCCATTAACGGCGGCAGAGGGGCAATAAGAACGAGTGGCGCAACGCCCACGGGCGATTAACGGCGCAAGGGGGCAATAAGAATGAGTGGCGGCAATCGCCTTACGGCGACAACGGCAGCAGGGGGGCAATAAGAATGAGTGGCGGCAACGCTTTACGAGGCCATTAACGGCGCAAAGGGCCAATAAGAATGAGTGGCGGAATCGCCACGGGCGATTAACGGCGGCAGGGGGGCGATAAATGAGTGGCGGCAATCGCCACGGGCGATTAACGGCGGCAGGGGGCAATAAGAATGAGTGGCGGTCGCCTTACGGGCATTAACGCGCAGGTGGGCGATAAGAATGAGAGGGCGCAACGCAGCGATTAAGCGGCAGAAAAAAGAATGAGGATGCAACGCTTACGGGCGATTAACGGCGGCAGGGGGCAATAAGAATGAGTGGCGGCAATGCCTTACGGACGATAAACGGCGGCAGGGGGCATAAGAATGAGGCGGCAACGCCTTACGTGCGATTAACGGCGGCAGGGGCGATAAGAATGAGTGGCGCAATCGCCTTACGGGCGTATTAACGCGGCAGGGGGCAATAAGAATGAGTGGCGCAAGCCTACGGGCGATTAACGCGCAGCAAGGCAATAAGAATGATGGCGTAACGCGGCGAATTAACGGCGTGCAGGGGCAACAAGAATGAGTGGCGCACCGCCTTACCGGCATAACGGCGCAGGGGGCGATAAGAATGAGTCGGCATCGCCTACGGGCGATTAACGCGCAGAGGGCGATAAGAATGAGTGGCGGCAATCGCCTTACGGGCGATTAACGGCGGCAGAGGGGCAATAAGAATGAGTGGTGCAACGTCTTACGGCCATAACGGCGGCAGGAGGCGATAAGAATGAGTGGCGGCAACGCTTTACGGCGATTAACGGCGGTAGGGGGCTAAGAATGAGTGGCGCAACGTTTACCACGGGTGACAACGACGGCAGGGGGCGATAGAAAAAGGGGGCATCGCTTTACGGGCGATTAACGCGCAGGGGGATAAGAATGAGTGGCGGCAATCGCACGGGCGATTAACGGCGTACGGGGCAATAAGAATGAGCAGGCAACGCCGGCACGATTAACGGCGGCAGGGGGGCATAAGAATGAGTGGCACCGCCTTTACGGGCGATTAACGGCGAAGAATGAGTGGCGCAACGCCTTACGGCGATTAACACGCGCAGGGGCAAAAGGGAATGAGGGTGGCAATCGCTTACGGGCTATTAACGCAAGCGGCAAGGGGCCAAAAATGAGTGGCGGCAATCGCCTTACGGCGATTAACGGCGGAAGGCGATAAGAATGAGTAGGCACCGCTTACGGGCCATTAACGGCGCAGGGGGGCAATAAGAATGAGTGGCGCAACGCTCATGGGCGATTAACGGCGGCAGGGGGCAACAAGAAGAGTGGCGGCAATCGCCCACCGCAATAACAACGGAAGATAACGAGTGGCGCAACGCTTTACGGCGATTAACGCGCAGAGGGCGATAAGAATGAGTGGCGGTAACGCTTACGGGCGATTAACGCGGCAGGGGGCAATAAGAATGAATGGCGCAATCGCCCTAACGGGCAAATAACGCAGGGGCGCATAAGAATGAGTGGCGCAACGCCTTACGGGCGATTAACGCGGCGGGGCGATGAGAATGAAGTGGCGCAACGCCACGATTAATTGCAGCAGCAGGGGCGATAAGAATGAGTGGCGGCACCGACGCGGCGGGCAATTAACGGCGGCAGGGGCGATAAGAATGACAGGCAACGCCGGCGCCATTAACGGCAGCAGGGGGCACAAGAATGAGGGCGCAATCGCCACGGGCGAATAACGGAGGGGGCAATAAGAATGAGTATGCACGCTTTAGGGCGATTAACGGCGGCAGAAGGCAATAAGAATGAGTGCGGGCAATGCGGGCGATTAACGGCGTAGGGGGGCGATAAATGAGAATGAATCGGGCAGCACACGGGCGATTAACGGCAGGAGGGGCAATAAGAATGACATCGGCGGCAACGCTTACGGGGATTAATGGCAGCAGGGGGCTGATAAGAATGAATGGCGCAAAAACAAGCACGCAGCGACAACGGGCAGGGGGGCAATAAGAATGAGTGTCGGCAACGCGTTACGGTGATTAACGGCGGCACGGGGCCACATAAGAATGAGTGAAGTGCAATCGCTTAACGCAACGATTAACGTTGGGGCCATAAGAATGATTGGCGGCAATCGCCTTGCGGGCAATTAACGGCGGCAGGGGGGCATAAGAATGAGTGGTGGCAATGCTTTACCGGGCTATTAACGGCAGCAGCAGGGGGGCAATAAGAATGAGGGCGTACCGTTTTACGGCCGATTAACGGCGTAGGGGGCAATAAGACGAGCAACGTGCGATTAACGCGGCAGAAGGCACAAGAATGAGGGCGCAATCACCATGCGGAGGATTAACGGAGGCAGGGGGGGCGATAGGAATGAGTGGCAGCTACCACGGGCAATTAACGCGTAGAAAGGCGATAATACGAGTGGCGCATCGCCTACAGGCACAACGACAGCAGGGGGGGCAATAAGAATGAGTGGCGGCAATCGCCTTACAGTCGATTAACGGCGCAAGGCTTATCAGAATGAGGGCGGCTACCCATGTGGCGATTACGCGTCGAAGGGGGCGATAAGAATGAGTGGCGGCAATCGCCGCACGGCTATTAAGAGCCGCAGGGGGCAATAACAATGAGGTTAGGCATCGCTCGGGCGATTAACTAGGGGCAAGGGGGCGATAAATATGAGTGGCGGTATCGCCTCAATGGGCGATTAACGGCGGCAGAAGGTCAACAAGAATGAAGTGGCGGCAACGCTTTGCGGCAATTAACGGTGCGGGGGCGATAAGAATGAGTGGCGGCAACGCCTACGACGACATTAACGGCGGCAGAGGGGCAATAAGAATGAGTGGTAACGCTTTACGGGCGATTAACGGCGGCAAGGGGGCGATAAAAAAGAGTGGCGGCAACGCCTTACGGGCTTTTAAAGGCGGCAGGGCAGAGATAAGAATGATTGGCAGCTGCTACGGGCGATTAACGCGGTGGGGGCGATAAGAATGAAGTGGCGGCAAACGCTACGGGCGATTAACAGCGCAGGAGGGCAATAAGAATGAGTGGGCGTAACGCTTACGGGGCGATTAACGGCAGGGGGCCATAAGATGAGTGGCGGCAACGCCTACGGGCGATTAACGGCAGGGGCGATAAGAATGAGTGGCGGCAAAGCGTTACGAGCGATTAACGGCAGCAGGGGGCATAAGAATGAGTCCGGCAATCGCGCACGGGCGATTAACGGCGGCACGCTGGCTAAGAATGAGTGGCGCAACGCTTACGTAACGATTAACGGAGGCAGGGGGCAAAAGAATGAGTGGTGGCAATGCCTTACGGGCTATTAACGCAGCAGGGGGCAATAAGAATGAAAGCAGGCAATGCCTTACGGGCGATTAACGGCGGGGGGGCAATAAGAATGAGTGGTGGCAATCCTACGGGCGATTAACGGCGGCAGGGGGGCGATAGGAATGAGTGGCAGCTTTAGCCTTACGGCAATTAACGGCGCAGGAAGGCGACAATGAATGAGTGGGCGGCAACGCGTCACGGGCGATTAACGGCGGCAGCAGGGGCAATAAGAATGACTGGCGGCAATCACTTACGAGCGACTAACGGCAGCAGGGGGCGATAAGAATGGAGGCGGCACGTTTTACGGGCGATTAACGTAGGCGATAAGAATAGTGTGCACGCTGGCGATTAACGACGCGTGGGGCGATAAGAATGAGGCGGCAACTCGCAGCTACGGCGATTAACGGGCAGGGGGGCAAAAGAATGAGGAGCGAAACGCCACGACCCATGACGGTTGGGGGCGAGCAGAATGACAAGGGGCCTTCCGTTTTGCGGCAAACTAACGGCGCAGCAGGGGGCAATAAGAAGATTGCGGCAACGCCTCACGGGTCGATTAACCAGCAAGGCAAGGGATAAGAATGAGTGGCGGCAATTGCCCGGGCGATTAACGCGGCAGGGGGGCAATAAGAATGAGTGGCGGCAATCGCCTTACGGCGACTAACGGCGCAGGAAGGCAATAAGAATGAGTGGCGCAACCACCATGCGGCGATTAACGGCGGTAGGGGCGATAATAATGAGTGCGCACCGCGTTACGGGCGTATTAACGGCGCAGGAGGGGCAATAAGAATACTGGCGGCACGTTTTACGGGCGACAACGCGCAGGGGGCGATAAGAATGAGTGGCGGCAATCGCCTACGGGCGATTAACGGCGGGGGGCAATAAGAATGAGTGGTGGGAAACGCCTTACGGTGATTAACGGGCGGCAAATGGTCGCTGACGGGCCAATAAGCAGGGGGCAATAGAGTGGGCGGCACCGTTACGGACGATTAACGGAGCAGGGGGGCAATAAGAATGAGTGCAATCGCTACGGACCAATAACGGCGGCAGGGGGGCGATAAGAATGAGTAGGCAACGCTTTAGGGCGATTAACGGAGGCAGGGGGCAATAAGAATGAGTGGCGGCACGGCTTACGCGACACGACGCGTAGGAGGCAATAAGAATGAATGGCGCAACGCCTTGCGGGCGACAACGGCGCAGGGGGGCAATAAGAATGAGTGGCGTCAATCGCCTTACGGGCGATTAACGCGGCAGGAGGCGATAAGAATGAGTGGCGCAATCGCCTACGGGCGACAACGGGCAGGGGGGCAATAAGAATGAGTGGCGGCAACGCTTTACGGGCGATTAACGGCGCAGGGGGGCGATAAGAATGAGTGGCGGCAACGCCTTACGGGCGATTAACGGCGGCAGGGGCAATAAGAATGAGTGGCGCAACGCCTTACGGGCGAAACGCAGGCAGGGGGGCGATAAGAATGAGTGGCGGCAACGTTACGGCGAAACGGCGGAGGGGGGCGATAAGAATGAGTGGCGGCAACCGCGTTACGGCGATTAACGGCGGCAGGGGCAATAAGAATGAGTGGCGGCAACGCTTTACGGGCGATTAACGGTGCAGGGGCAATAAGAATGAGTGGCGGCACCGCCAGAGATTAACGGCGGCAGGGGGCAGATGAGTGGCGCGCAATCGCTTACGGGCGACTAACGCGGCAGGGGGGCGACAGAATGAGTGGCGGCAATGCCTTACGGGCGATTAACGCGGCAGGGGCGATAAGAATGAGTGGCGGCAACGCCTTACGGCGATTAACGGCGGCAGGGGGCAATAAGAATGAGTGGCGGCAATCGCCTACGGGCGATTAACGGCGAGAGGGGCGATAAGAATGAGTGGCGCAATCGCCTTACGGCGATTAACGGAGGCAGGGGGCACAAGAATGAGTGGCGGCAACGCCTTACGCTGGCTAACGGCAGGGGGGTAAGAATGAGTGGAGGCACGCCTTACGGGCGATTAACGGCGGCAGGGGGGCAATAAGAATGAGTGGGACGCACGCCTTACGGCGATTAACGGCGGCAGGGGGCGAATAAATGAGTGGCGGCAACGCTTACGAGATTAACGCGGAAGGGGCTATAAGAATGAGTGGCAGCAACGTCTTTACGGGCGATTAACGTGGCTGGGGGCAATAAGAATGAGTGGCGGCAATCGCCTAACGGCGATTAACGGAGCGCAGAAGGGCCAAGAATGAGTGGGCAATCGCCTTACGGCTGATTAACGGCAGTAGGGGGGCAATAAGAATGAAGTGGCGGCACCGCCTTACGCGACAACGGCGGCAGGGGGCAATAAGAATGAGTGGCGGCAACGCCTTTACGGGCGATTAACGGCGGCAGGGGGCGATAAGAATGAGTGGGCAATCGCTTACGGCGAAACGGCGGCAGGGGGGAGTAAGAATGAGTGGCGGTAACCGCCTTACGGGCGATTAACGGCGGTAGGGGGGCAATAAGAATGAGTGGCGGCAATCGCATTACGGGCATTAACGGCGGCAAGGGGCAAGTAAGAATGATTGCGTAACGCTTTACGGCGATTAACGGCGGCAGGGGGCAATAAGAGAGTGGCGCAACGGGCTTTACGGGTTAACGGCGGCAGGGGAGGCCATAAGAATGAGTGGCGGCACCGCCTTACGGGCGATTAACGGCGGCAGGGGGGCCATAAGAATGAGTGGTGCAACGCCACGCGGGCGATAACGGCAGCAGGGGAGCAATAAGAATGAGTGGCGCAAATCGCCTTACGGGCGATTAACGGCAGCAGGGGGCGATAAGAATGAGTGGCGCAACGCCTTTACGGGCGATTAACGCGCGCAGGGGACAAGAATGAGTGGCGGCACGGCTTTACGGGCGATTAACGGCGGCAGGGGGCTGGCAAGAATGAGTAAGGTACCGGCTTTACGGGCGATTAACGGCCGCAGGGGCAATAAGAATGAGTGGCAACGCTTTACGGGAGAAACGGGCCGGGGGGGCAATAAGAATGAAGGTAACGCCTTACGGGCGATTAACGCAACGCGGCGGCAGGGGGGCATAAGAATGAGTGGCGGCAATTAGCGCGATGGCGATTAACGGCAGTAGGGGCAATAAGAATGAGTGGCGCAACGCCTTACCGGCGACTAACGCGGCAGGGGGCACAAGAATGAGTGGCGGCAACGCTTTACGGCGATTAACGGAGGCAGTAGGGCAACAAGAATGAGTGCAAATCGCCACGGCTGGCTAACGGCAGCAGGGGGGCAATAAGAATGAGTGGCGGCAAATGCCCTTACGGGCGATAACGGCGGCAGGGGGCGATAAGAATGAGTGGCGGCAATCGCCTTACGGGCGATTAACGGCAGGGGGGCGATAAGAATGAGTGGGCGTAACGCCTTGCAGGCAATGAGTAGGGGGCGACAGAATGAGTGGCGTCGCCCACGGGCGGCTCAACGGCGGCAGGGGGCGAAAATGAGTGGCGGCAATCGCTCTTGCGGGCGACATTAACGTGCGGGGCGATAAGAATGAGTGACGCGTCTTACACGGGCAATTAACGGCGGCAGGGGGCGATAAGAATAAGTGGCGGCAACGCCTCACGGCAATAACGGCGGCAGGGGGCGATAAGAATGAGTGGCGGCAAATCGCATTGGCCGGGCGATTAACGGCGGCAGGGGGCGATAAGAATGAGTGGCGCAACGCCTGGCGTTACGGCGGAGGCAGGAGGGCACACATGAGTGGTGGCAGTCGCCTTACGGGTACATAACGGCAGCAGGGGGCAATAAGAATGAGTCGGAACCGCCTTACGGGCGATTACCAGCGGCAGGGGGCATACATCGAGTGGGCGCAACGCTTACGGGCGATTAACGGCGGCAGGGGGGGCAATAAGAATGAGTGGCGGCAATGCTTCACGGGCGATTAACGGCGCAGGGGGCAATAAGAATGGCAGGCAATCGCTTTACGGCGCATTAGCGGCAGGGGGGCGATAAATGATGAGCGGCAACGCTTCACGGGCTAATAACGCGCGCAGGGGGCAATAAGAATGAGTGGCGGCCGCCACGGGCAATTAACGGCGGCAGGGGGGCGATAATAATGAGTGGCGGCAATCGCGTTACGGGCGATTAACGGCAAGGGGGGGCAATAAGAATGATACGCGCAACGCTTTACGGGCACTAACGGCGGCAGGGAAGGGGATAAGAATGAGTGGCGGCAATCGCACGGGCGATTAACGGCGGCAGGGGAGGCGATAAGAATGAGTGGGCGCAATCGCCCACGGCGTATTAACGGCGGCAGGGGGGGCGATAAGAATGAGTGGCGGCAATCGCCTTACGGGCTATTAACGCGCAGCAGGGGGGCAATAAGAATGAGTGCGGCAACGCTCACGGTCGATTAACGGAGGCATGGGGGCAATAAGAATGAGTGGTGCAACGCCTTACGGGCTATTAACGGCAGCAGGGGGCAATAAGAATGAGTGGCGGCAACGCCTATGGGCGATTAACGGCGGCAAGGGGGCGATAAGAATGAGTGGCGACAACGCCTACGGGCGATTAACGGCGGCAGGGGCGAAAGAATGAGTGGCGGTTGGCAGGGGGTGAAATAATGAGTGGCGGCAATTGCGCACGGGCGACAACGGCGTGGCAGGGGCCAATAAGAATGAGTGGCGGCAACGCTTTACGGGCTGATTAACGGCAGCTGGGGGGCAATAAGAATGAGTGGCGGCAACGCCTTAGGCGACGATTAACGGCGGCAGGGAACAATAAGAATGAGTGGCAGCAACGCTCACGGGCGATAAACGGCGCACGGGGGCCATAAGAATGAGTGGCGGCAAACGCCTTCACGGGCGATTAACGCATGCAGGGGGGCCATAAGAATGAGTGGCGCAACGCCTTACGGGCGAAACGGCGGCAGGGGGCAATAAGAATGAGTGGCGGCAACGGCTCACGGGCGATAACGGCGGAAGGGGGGCGATAAGAATGAGTGGAGGCAATCGCTTCAGGACACTAACGGCGGCAGGGGGCGATAAGAATGAGTGGCGGCAAACGCCTACGGGCGATTAACGGAGGCAGGAGGGCAATGAGAATGAGTGGTGGCAGTCGCTTACGGGCTGCTTAACGCGGTAGGGGATAAGAAAGAGTGGCGGCAACGCTTTACGGGCGATTAACGGCGGCAGGGGGACAATAAGAATGAGTGGCAGCAACGCCTTTACGGGCGATAAACGGCGCAGGGGGGCGATAAGAATGAGTGGCGGCAACCGCGTTACGGGCGAGATTAACGGCGGCAGGGGGCCAATAAGAATGAGTGGCGGCAACGGCTTACGGGCGATTAACGGCGGTAGAGGGCAATAAGAATGAGTGGCGGCAATCGCCTTACGGGCGAACTTACGGAGGCAGGAGGCAATAAGAATGAGTGGTGGCAGCGCCTTGGCGGCGATTAACGGCGGCAGGGGGCGATAAGAATGAGGCGGCAACGCTTTGCGGCGACAGGCGGCAGGGGACAAGAATGAGTGGGCAGCAACGCCTTACGGGCGATAAACGGCGGCAGGGGGCGATAAGAATGAGTGGCGGCAATCGCCTTACGGGCGATAAACGGCAGGGGGGCGATAAGAATGTGTGAGGAATTGCCTTACAGGCGATTAACGGCGGTAGGGGGCGATAAGAATGAGTGGCGGCAACCGCGTTACGGCGATTAACGGCGGAAAGGCAACAATGAAAGTGGCGGCAACGCTTTACGGTCTATTAACGGAGGCATGGTGGGCATAAGAATGAGTGGTGGCAATGCTCACGGGCTATTAACGGCAGCAGGGGAGCATAAGAATGAGGGGCGGCAATGCCTTACAGGCGATTAACGTGGCAGGGGCGATAAGAATGAGGGCGGCAACGCCCACGGGCGATTGGCGGCGGAGAGGGCAATGAGAATGAGTGGTGGCACCGCCTTACAGGCAATTAACGGCGGTAGGGGGGCAATAAGAACAGGGCGACAACGCCTTACGGGCGATTAACGGCGGCAGGGGGCGATCAGAATGAGTGGCGTTGCTTTACGGCAATTAACGGGCGCAGGGCGGCGATAATAATGAGTGGCGGCAATCGCGTTACGGGCGATTAACGGCGGCAGAGGGGCAATAAGAGGAGGCGGCATCGCCTTTGCGGGCGATTAACGGCGGCAAGGGGGGGATAAGAATGAGTGGCGACAATCGCCTTACGGGCGACAACAGGCGGCAGGGGCGATAAGAATGAGTGGCGGCAACGCCTTACGGGCGATTAACGGCGGTAGGGGGCGATAAGAGAGTGGCGGCAATCGCCTTACGGGCGATGACGGAGGCAGGAGGGCAATAAGATGAGTGGTGTCGCTTACGGCGATTAACGGCAGGGGGGCGATAAGAATGAGTGGCGCAACGCCTTGCGGGCGAATAAAGGCGGCAGGGGACAATAAGAATGAGTGCAATCGCCTTACGGGCGATAAACGGCGGCAGGGGGGGCGATAAGAATGAGTGGCGGCAATTCGCTTACGGGCGATTAACGCGCAGGGGGCCAATAAGAATGAGTGGCGGCAATCGCCGGCGGGCGATTAACGGCGAAGGGGCGATAAGAATGAGTGGCGCAACGCTTCACGACAAATTAACGGCAGGGGGGCAAGAAGAGTGGGCGGCAACGCTTTTGGTCGATTCACGCGCAAGGTGATCAGAATGAGTGGCGGCTTGTCTTACGGCAATTAGCGAAGGGGGGCGATAAGAATAAGGACGCAATCGCTTTACGGGCAATTAATGGCGGTAGGGGCAATAAGAATGAGGGCGGCAAACGCATTACGGGCGATAAGAATGAGTGTCGGCTATTTTACGGGCGAAAAACGGCGGCAGGGGGCGATAAGAATGAGTAGGCAACCGCCACGGGCTATTAACGGCGGCAGGGGGGCAATAAGAATGAGTGGCGGCAATGCTTCACGGTCGATTAACGGAGGCATGGGGGCAATAAGAATGAGGGAGGCAATCGCCTTACGGGCTATTAACGGCAAGGGGGAATAAGAAGAGGCGTACCGCTTACAGGCGATTGGCGGCAGAGGGGCAATGAGAATGAGTAGGCACCGCCTTACAGGCAATTAACGGCGGTAGGGGGCAATAAGAATGAGGCGACAATCGCCTTACGGGCGATTAACGCGGCAGGGCGATCAGAATGAGTGGCGGCTTTTCCACGGGCAATTAACGCGCAGGCGGCGATAATAATGAGTGGCGGCATCGCACGGGCGATTAACGGCGGCAGAGGGGCAATAAGAGTGAGGAGCGGCAACGCCTTTACGGGCGATTAACGGCGGCAAAGGGGAGACGAATGAGTGGCGACAATGCCCGCGGCGATTAACGGCGGCAGGGGGCGATAAGAATGAGTGGGCAACGCCTTACGGGCGATTAACGGGGCAGGGGCGATAAGAATGAGTGGCGGCAATCGCCTTTACGGGCGACGACGGAGGCAGAGGGCAATAAGAATGAGGTGGAAGCCCCACGGGCGATTAACGGCGGAGGGGCGATAAGAATGAGGATGCAACGCCCTTACGGGCGATTAAAGGCGCAGGGGACAATAAGAATGAGTGGCAGCAATCGCCTACGGCGATAAACGGCGGCAGGGGGGCAATAAGAATGAGTGGCGGCAATCGGCTTATGGGCGATTAACGGCGGCAGGGGCCAATAAGAATGAGCGGCAATCGCTTAAGGCGGGCGCGATTAACGGCGAAGGGGGGCATAAGAATGAGTGGCGTACCGCGTACGGAGAAACTAACGGCAGGGGGCAATAAGAATGAGTGGCGGCACCGCCTGCGGTCGATTCACGGCGCGGGCAAGGGACGAATGAGTGGCGGCTTTCGTCTTACGGGCAATTAACGGCGGCGGTAGGGGGGATAAGAATAAGGACGGCAACGCCCCACGGGCAATTAATGGCGGCAGGGGCAATAAGAATGAGTGGCGGCAAACGCATTACGGGCGATAAGAATGAGTCGGCTATCGCCTACGGGCGATAAACGGCGGCAGGGGGCGATAAGAATGAGTGGTGGCATTGCCTTTACTGGAGGCGATTAACGCGGCAGGCGATAAGAATGAGTGGCAACCGCCACGGGCGATTAACGGCGCAGGGGCAATAAGAATGAGTGGCGGCAATCGCCTTACGGTCGATTAACGGAGCATGGGGGCAATAAGAATGAGTGGTGGCATCGCCTCTTACGGCTGCAACGGGGCAAGAAGAATGAGTGGCGTAACGCCTTACAGGCGATTAACGGCAGGGGCGATAAGAATGAGTGGCGGCAACGCCTTACGCGATTAAGGGCGGCAGAGGGCAATGAATGAGTAGGCACCGCCTTACAGGCGATTAACGGCGTAGGGGGCAGTAAGAATGAGTGGCGACAATCGCCGGCGGGCGAAACGGCGCAGGGGGGATCAGAATGAGTGGCGGCTGTCTTACGGGCAATTAACGGCGGCAGGGGTCGATAATAATGAGTGGCGGCAATCGCGTTACGGGCGATTAACCGGCAGAGGGCAATAAGAGTAGTGAGCGAACCGTGCTTTGCGGGCGACAGGCGGCAAGGGAGCAGAATGAGTGGCGACACCGCTTTACGGGCGATTAACGGCGGCAGGGGCGATAAGAATGAGTGGCGGCAATCGCCTTATGGGCGATAACGGCAGGAGGGCGATAAGAATGAGTGGTGGCAATCGCCTTACGGGCGATTAACGCGCAGGAGGGCGATAAGAATGAGTGGCGGCAAACGCGTTACGGGCGATTTACGGAGGCAGGAGGCAATAAGAATGAGTGGTGGCAGTCGCCTTACTGGCTATTAACGGCAGTAGGGGGGCAATAAGAATGAGTGGTGGCAATGCCTACGCAGATTAACGGCGTGCTGGGGCACAAGAATGAGTGGCGGCAATCGCCTTACGTGCGATTAACGGCGGCAGGGGGCAATAAGAATGAGTGGCGGCAATCGCCCACGGGCGATTAATGGCAGGGGGCGATAAGAATGAGTGGTATCGCCTTACTTGCGATTAGCGGCGGGGGGCGATAAAATGAGCAATCACCTTACGGGCGATTAACGGCGGCAGGGGCGATAGGAATTAGCATCTTTGGCCTTACGGGCATCAACGCGACAGGGGGGCGATAATACGAGGCGGCAATCAGCGTTATGGGCGATTAAAGGTGGCAAGGGGGGCATAAGAATGACTGGCGGCAATCGCTTACGGGCTGATTAACGGGCAGGGGGGGCATAAGAATGAGTGGCGGCAACGCCTTGCGGGCGATTAACGGCGGTAAAGAAGATTGAGTGGCGGCAACGTTTACGAACGATTAACGGCGGCAGGGCCAATAAGAATGAGTGGCGGCACGCTTTACGGGCGATTAACGGCGCAGGGGGCCAATAAGATTGAGTGGCGGCAACGCTTTACGGGCGATTAACGGTGGCAGGGGGCGATAAGAATGAGTGGCGGAAACGCTTACGGGCGATTAAGGGCGGCAGAGGGCAATGAGAATGAGTTAGGGCAACGCCTTACAGGCAATTAACGGCGGTAGGGTGGCAATAAGAATGAGTCGACAATCGCCTTTACGGGCGATTAACGGCGCAGGGGCGATCAGAATGAGTGGCGGTTGTCTTACGGCAATTAACGCGCAGGCGGCATAATGAGTGGCGGCAATCGCGTTACGGCGATTAACGGTGCAGAGGGGCAATAAGAGTGAGTGGCGGCAACGTTTTGGCGGGCGCATTAACGGCGGCAAGGAGTAAGAATGAGTGGCGAAACGTTTCACGGGCGATTAAGGCGCAGGGGACGAGAAGAATGAGTGCGGCAACGCTTACGGCGATTAACGGCAGGGGGGCGATAAGAATGAGTGGCGGCACCGCACGGGGGTTCACGGAGGCAGGAGGGCAATAAGAATGAGTGAGGGAAGCCGCCTTACAGGCGATTAACGGCGGTAGGGGGCAGTAAGAATGAGTGGCGACAACGCCTTACGGGCGATCAACGGCGGCAGGGGGCGATAAGAATGAGTGGCGGCAACGCCTTACGGGCGATTAACGCGCAGGGGCGATAAGAATGAGGCGGCACCGCTCTACGGGCGACGACGGAGGCAGGAGGGCAATAAGAATGAGTGGCGGCAGTCGCCTTACGGGCGATTAACGGCAGCAGGGGGGATAAGAATGAGGCAACGCCGGCGGGCGGATTAACGGCAGGGGGCAATAAGAATGAGTGGCGCAACGCTTTACAGGCGATTAACGTGGCAGGCGATAAGAATGGTGGCGCAACGCCACGGGCGATTACGGCGCAGAGGGCAATGAGAATGAGTAGGTACCGCCAGGCGATTAACGGCGGTAGGGGGGCAGAAGAATGAGTGGCGACAATCGCCCACGGCGATAACGGCGCAGGGGGGCGATCAGAATGAGTGGCGGTTGCCCACGGCAATTAACGGCGGCAGGGGTCGATAATAATGAGGCAAACGGCAAGCTACGGCGACAACGGCGGCAGAGGGGCAATAAGAGTGAGGGAGGCACCGCCTACGGGCGATTAATGGCGGCAAGGGGGCGATAAGAATGAGTGGCGGCAACGCCTTACGGGCGATTAACGGCAGGGGGGCGACAAGAAAGATGGCGGCACCGCCTTGGCGGGCGATTAACGGTGGCAGGAGGGCGATAAGAATGAGTGGTGGCAATCGCTCACGGGCGATTAACGGCGCAGGAGGGCGATAAGAATGAGTGGCGCAAACGTTCACGGCGATTTACTGAGCAGGAGCAATAAGAATGAGTGGTGGCAGTCGCTCACTGGCTATTAACGGCAGGGGGGGCAATAAGAATGAGGAGGCAACGCCACGTAGATTAACGGCGGCTGGGGGCAATAAGAATGAGTGGCGGCATCGCCTTCACGTGCGATTAACGGCAGGGGGGCACAAGAATGAGTGGCGGCAACGCTCACGGGCGATTAATGGCGCAGGGGCGATAAGAATGAGTGAGGCAACGCTCACGGCGATTGCGGCGGCAGGGGGCGATAAATGAGTAGCAGCAATCACCTACGCGGGCGATTAACGCAGGGATAAGAGAATTAGTGGCATCTTGGCCTCACGGGCAATTAACGGCAGACAGGGGCGACAATAATGAGTGGCGCAATCGCGTTATGGGCGATAAAGGTAAGGGGCAATAAGAATGACTGGCGGCACCGCCTTACGGGCTATAACGGCAGCAGGGGGCAATAAGAATGAGTGCGGCACCGCCTTACGGGCGATGACAACGGCGGTAAGGGGATAAGATTGAGTGGCGGCAATCGCCACTTACTCATTAACGGTAGACAATAATAAGAATGAGGCAACGCCTTACGGGCGATTAACGCAGCAGGGGTCAATAAGATTGAGTGGCGCAACGCCACGGCGATTAACGCAGGAGGCAAGAATGAGTGGCGCAACGCCTTACGGGCGATTAAGGGCGGCAGAGGGCAATGAGAATGAGTGGTGGCAATCGCCTTACAGGCGACAAACGGCGGTAGGGGAGGACAAAATGAGTGGCGGCATCGCCTTACGGGCGATTAACGGCGGCAGGGGGCGATCAGAATGAGTGGCGGCACGCCTTTACGGGCAATTAACGCGGCAGGGGGCAATAAGATGAGTGGCGGCAACGCCTTACGGGCGATTAACGGCGCAGGGGCAATAAGAATGAGTGGCGGCACCGCTTACGGGCAATTAACGGCGAAGGGGGCGATAAGAATGAGTGGCGCAACGCTCCACGGGCAATTAACGCGCAGGGGGCGATAAGAATGAGTGGCGGCAATCGCCTTACGGGCGATTAACGGCGGCAGGGGGGCCATAAGAATGAGTGGCGCAATCACCTTACGGGCGATAACGCAGCAGGGAGGGCAATAAGAATGAGGAGGCGGCAATCGCTTTACGGGCGACAACGGCAGCAGGGGGCATAAGAATGAGTGGCGGCAACGCCTTACGGGCGATTAACGGCGCAGGGGGCGATAAGAATGAGTGGCGGCATCGCCTTACGGGCATAACGGCGGCAGGGGGCGATAAGAATGAGTGGCGCAACGCGTTACGGGCGATTAACGGCGGCAGGCAATAAGAATGAGTGGCGCAACGCTACGGGCGATTAACGCGAAGGGGCGATAAGAATGAGTGGCGGCAACGCTTTACGGACAATTAACGGCGGCAGGGGGCATAAGAATGAGTGGCGTAACGTTTGCGGATTCACGCGCGCAAGGAGGCGATAAGAATGAGTGGCGGTCGCTCACGGGGCACTAAACGGCGGGGGAGATAAGAATGAGTGTGTAACGTACGGGCAATTAAGACGGCAAGCAAGAATGAGTGGCGGAACGCACGGGCGATAAGAATGAGTGCCGGCAACGCCTTACGGGCGATAAACGGCGCAGGGGGCAATAAGAATGAGTGGCAACTGCTCACAGGCGATTAACGGGGCAGGGGGCGATAAGAATGAGTGGAGTGCAAACCGCGCACGGGCGATTAACGGCGGCAGGGGGGCAATAAGAATGAGTGCCGCACGCTACGGCGAAACGGCAGGGGCAAAAGAATGAGTGGCGGCAATGCCTCGCGGCGATAACGGCGCAGGGGGGCAATAAATGAGTGGCGGCAACGCCTACGGCAGACAACGGGGCAGGGGGCAATAAGAATGAGTGGGCACGCTTTACGGCGATTAACGGAGGCAGGGGGGTGCATGAATGAGTGGCGCCTGCCTTACGGGCGATTAACGGCGCAGGGGGCATAAGAATGAGTGGGCGCAACGCCTTACGGGCGACAACGGCGAAAGGATAAGAATGAGTGGCGCGCCTACGGCAATTAACGACAGGGGCAAAAAAGAAAAGGCGCAACGCTCAACGCGAAACGGCGGAGGCAATAAGAATGAGTGGCGCAACGCCACGGGCGACAACGGGCAGCAGGGGGGCGATAAGAATGAGTAGGCAACGCCTCACGGGCGACAACGCGCAAGCAATAAGAATGAGTGGCGGCATTCGCCCACGGCGATTAATGGCGATAAGAATGAGGGTGCAACGCCACGGGCACGCGCAGGGGGCAATAAGAATGAGCGGCAAACGCCTACGGGCAGACAACGGCGGCAGGTAAAAGGAGTGGTGGCAACCGCCTCACGGGCGATTAACGGCAGCAGTAAAGAATGAGTCGGCAATCAACGCACGGGCGATTAACGGCGCAAGGGGCGAACAAGAATGAGTGGCGGCAACGCCACGGGCGTACACGGCAGCAGGGGGCAAGAATGAGTGGCGGCAACGCACGGCGATACTAGGGCAATGGTAAGCGCCGCTCAGGCAATTAACGGCGAGAGGGCAATAAGAATGAGGGCGCGTAACGCTTCAGGCGATTAACGGCGCAGGGGGCAATAAAATGAGGGCACCGTGGCGATAACGGCGGCAGGGGCGATAAGAATGAGTGGCGGCAACGCCTTACAGGCGATTAACGGCGCAGAGGGGCAATAAGAATGAGTGGGCAACGCCTTCAGGCGACAACGCGTAAGGCGATAAGAATGAGTGGCGGCAATCGCCTTTACGGGCGACTAACGCAGGGGGCGATAAGAATGAGTGGCGGCAACGCTCACGGGCGATTAACGGCAGCAGGGGGGCAATAAGAATGAGTGGGGGCAATCGCCTTACGGGCGATTAACGGCGGAAGATAAGAATGAGTGGCGACACCGCCTTACGGGCGATTAACGGCAAATAAGAATGAGGGCGCAACGCACGGGCAACCAACGGCGTGGGGCAATAAGAATGAGTGGCGGCAACGCTCACGGTCGATTAACGGAGGCAGGGGGCAATAAGAATGAGGTGGCAACTGACCGCATGCATAACGGCAGCAGGGGGCAATAAGAATGAGTGGCGGCAATCGCTTTATGGGCGATTAACGGCGGCAGGGGGACAATAAGAATGAGTGGCGCGCAACGCTCACGGGCGATAAACGCGGCAGGGGGGCGATAAGAATGAGTGGCGGCAACCGTTACGGCGACGCAACGGCGCAATAAGAATGAGTGTCGGCAATCGCGTTATGGGCGATTAACGGCGGCAGGGGCCAATAAGAATGAGTGGCGGAATCGGCTTACGGGCGAAACGGCGAAGGGGGCGATAAGAATGAGTGGCGGCAACGCTTCTTACGGACAATTAACGGCGGCAGAGGCAATAATGAGTGGCGGCAATCGCCTTGCGGTCGATTCACGGCGGCAAGGCGATCAGAATGAGTGGCGGCTTTACGGGCAATTAACGGCGGTAGAGGCGATAAGAATAAGTGACGGCAATCGCCTTTACGGGCAATTAATGGCGGCAGGGGCAACAAGAATGAGTGGCGGCAATGCATTACGGGCGATAAGAATGAGTGGCGGCAATCGCCTTACGGGCGATAAACGCGGCAGGGGGATAAGAATGAGTGGTGGCAATTGGCCTTACAGGCGATTATCGGCGGCAGGGAAGCGATAAGAATGAGTGGCGGCAACCGCGTTACGGGCGATTAACGGCGGCAGGGGCAATAAGAATGAGTGTCGGCAATCGCGTTACGGGCGATTAACGGTAGCAGGGGGCCAATAAGAATGAGTGGCGGCAATCGCCTTACGGGCGATTAACGGCGGCAGGGGGGCAATAAGAATGAGTGGCGGCAATCGCCTTACGGTCGATTAACGGAGGCATGGGGCGCAATAAGAATGAGTGGTGGCAATCGCCTTACGGTCGATTAACGGAGCAGGGGGCAATAAGAATGAGTGGCGGCAATTGCCTTACGGGCGATTAACGGCGGCAGGGGGCAATAAGAATGAGTGGCGGCAATCGCCTTACGGGCGATTAACGGCGGCAGGGGGCAATAAGAATGAGTGGCGGCTTTCGCCTTACTTGCAATTAACGGCGGCAGGGGGGCAATAAGAATGAGTGGCGGCAATCGCCTTACGGGCGATTAACGGCGGCAGGGGCAATAAGATGAGTGGCGCACGCCTTACGGCGATTAACGGCAGCAGGGGGGCGATAAGAATGAGTGGTGGCAACGCTCTCACGGGCAATTAACGGGCGGGGCGATCAGAATGAGTGGCGGATTGGTTCACGGGCAATTGGCGATAAGAATGAGTGGCGGCAATCGCCTTACGGGCAATTAATGGCGGCAGGGGGGCAATAAGAATGAGTGGCGGCAACTCCCACGGCGATTAACGGAGGCAGGGGCAAAAGAATGAGGGCACGCCTTACGTGGCGCATTAACGGCGGCAGGGGGCAATAAGAATGAGTGTCGGCAATCGCGTTACGATTAACGCGGTAGGGGGGCGATAAGAATGAGTGGCGGCAAACCGCTGACGGGCGATTAACGGCGGCAGGGCAATAAGAATGAGTGTCGGCAACGCGTTAAGGGCGATTAACGGCGGCAGGGGAATAATAAGAATGAGTGGCGGCACGCCTTACGGGCGATTACGGCGAAGAGGATAAGAATGAGTGGCGGCAACGCCTTACGGGCAACTAAAGGCAGGGGCAATAAGAATGAGTGCGCAACGCCTTATGGTCGATTCACGGCGGCACGGGGCGATCAGGAATGAGTGGCGGCTTGGCCTACAGGCAATTAACGGCGTAGGGGGCGATAAGAATAAGTGACGGCAATCGCCTTACGGGCAATTAATGGCAGCAGGGGGCAATAAGAATGAGTGGCGGCAATCGCCTTACGGGCGATTAACGGCGGTAGGGGGCGATAAGAATGAGTGGCGGCAATCGCCTTACGGGCGATAAACGGCGCAGGGGGCGATAAGAAGTGGCGGCAACGCCTTACGGTCGATTAACGGAGGCAGGGGGCAATAAGAATGAGTGGTGGCAATCACCCACGGCCATTAACGCAGCAGGGCAATAAGAATGAGGGGCGGCAATCGCCTTAAGGGCGATAAACGGCGACAGGGGGGCGATAAGAATGAGTGGCGGCAAGCAACCGCGTTACGGGCGATTAACGGCGGCAGGGGGGCAATAAGAATGAGTGTCGGCAATCGCGTTACGGGCGATTGACGGCAGGGGGTAATAAGAATGAGTGGCGGCATCGCCTTGACGGGCGATTAACGGCGGAAGGGGGCGATAAGAATGAGTGGCGGCAATCGCTGCTACGGGCGACTAACGGCAGGGGGCAATAAGAATGAGTGGCGGCAATCGCCTTACGGCAATTAACGGCGCAGGGGGCAATAAGAATGAGTGGCGGCAATCGCCCAATCACACGATTAACGGAGGCAGGGGCAACAAAATGAGTGGTGGCAATCGCCTATGGCATTAACGCGGTAGGGGGCAATAAGAATGAGTGGCGGCACCGCCACGGCAATAACGGCGGCATGAGTGGGCAATAAGAATGAGTGGCGGCAACGCCCATACGGGCATTAACGGGCGCAGGGGGCAAACAAATGAGTGGCGTAATCGCCTACGGGCGCATTAATCTGAGACAGGGGCAAAAAGAATGAGTGGTGGCAATCGCCTACGCAGGCGCAAAAGGCCGAAGGGCGCGATAAGAATGAGTGGCTGCAACTGCGTTACGGCGACCAACCGGTGCAGTGGGGCAATAAGACGAGTGGTCGCAACGCCTTACTGGCTTATCACCGCGCAGGAAGGTGATAAGAATGAGTGGCGGCAACCGCCTTTGCGCTATTAACGCGCGGTAGGTGCAATAAGAATGAGTGGCGCAACGCCTACGGGCAATTAACGGCGGCAGGGGGGCAATAAGAATGAGTGAGGGCAACGCTTTACCGTCGACAACGCTGCAGGGGCAGTAAGAATGAGTGGCGGCAATCGCCGACGGGCGATTAACAGCCGCAGGTACGATAAGAATGAGTGGCGCAATCTGCTTTATGGATGCATTAACGCGGCAGGGGGCGATAAGAATGAGTGGCGGCAACGCTTCACGGCGATCAATCCGAAATGAGTGGGCACCTCACGGGCATTTAAACCGGAGGGAGATAAGAATGAGTGGCGGCAACGCCTTACCAGATTAACGCTACAGGGCAATAAGAATGTAGCGCACGCCTACGGCTATTAACGGCAGCAGGGCGATAAGAATGAGTGAGGCAATCGCCCCTACGGGCACTAACGGCGTAAGGGGCGACAGAAATATTGGCGGATTTCGCTAACGGGCAATTACCAACTGGAGGGCAATAAGAATGAGTGGCGCAAAGCCTTACGGGATATTAACGGCTTATAAGAATGAGTGGCACTCTTACGGGCAATTAACGGCTAATATGAATGAGTGGCGCAACCGCCTACATCGATTAACGGAGGCAGGGGGGCAATAAGAATGAGTAATGGCAATCGCCCTACGGCAACATTAACGGCAGGGCGATAAGAATGAGACGCGCAACCGCCACGGGCGACAATCTGGCGCAGGGGCAATAAGAATGAGTGTCGGCAACCGCTACGGCCATTAACGGCGAAGCAATGCATAAGAATGAGTGGAAGGCACCTTACGCAACAATACCGCGGCAGGGGCAATAAGAAAGAGTGGCAGACGCCAATGGTCTACCACCGCCGTAACGTGGTATTATAAGAATGAGTGGCGCAACGCTTTGGCGGGCAAATGAACAGCGCAGAGGCAGCAATAAGAATGAGTGGCGCAATCGCCTACGGACGCATTAACGGCGCAGAAGGGGATAAGAATGAGTGGGCGCAATCGCGTTACGGGCGATTAACGAGGCAGGGGGCAATAAGAATGAGTGGCGGCAACGCGCACGGCGATTAACGGCGCAGGGGGCGATAAGAATGAGTGGCGGCAACCGCTGCACGGGCGATTAACGGCGGCAGGGGGGCAATAAGAATGAGTGTCGGCAATCGCGTTACGGGCGATAACGGCGGAAGGGGGGCGATAAGAATGAGTGGCGCAACGCCTTACGGGCAACAACGGCGGCAGGGGGGCAATAAGAAAGAGTGGCGGCATTCGCCTACGGTCGATTAACGGCGGCACGGGGCATAAGAATGAGTGGCGCAACGCCTTACGGGCAAAAATGACGCGCGGCAGGCGCTATAAGAATGGTGGCGCAACGCCACGGGCGATTAACGCGCAGGAAGGTGATAAGAATGAGTGGCGGCAACGCGCTACGGGCGATTAACGGCGTAGGGGCGATAAGAATGAGTGGCGGCAACGCTTTACGGGCAAATTAACGGCGGTAAAGGATAAGAATGAGTGGCGGCAATCGCTTCACCGCACAACGGAGTGCAGGGGGCAATAGAATGAGTGGTGGCACCGCCTACGGGCTACTAACGGCAGTAGGGGCTGGAATGAGTGGTGGCACCGCCTTACCGGCGATTAACGGCGGCAGGGAGGCAATAAGAATGAGTGGCAGGTAACGTTTCGGGCGATAAACCGCGCAGGAAAAATGAGTGGCGGCAACGCCTTTACGGGCCATTAACGCACAAGGGGGATCAGAATGAAAGTGGCGCAACGCTTACGGGCAAATAACGGCGGCAGGGGGGGCAATAAGAGAGTGGCGGCATTCGCCTTATGGTCTATTCACGGCGGCACGGGGCGATAAGAATGAGTGGCGGCAATCGCCTTACGGGCAAAGACGCGTAGGGGGCGCGAATGAGGTGGTGGCACCGTTTACGGGCGATTAACGGCGCAAGGGTAAGAAGAGGCGCAACGCCTACGGGCAAATAACGGCAGTAGGGGGGCAATAAGAAAGAGTGGGCGCATTCGCCTTTACGGTCGATTCACGGCGGCACGGGGCGATACGTAATGAGCAGGTAACGTCTCACGGGCTATTAACGGCAGTAGGGGGCACAAGAATGAGTGGTGGCACCGCCTCACGGGCGATTAACGGCGGCAGGAGGGCAATAAGAATGAGTGTGGCGGGAACCGCCCACAGGCGATTAACGGCGGCAGGGGGCGAAAAAATGAGTGGCGGCAACGCCTTACGGGCTATTAACGGCGCAAAGGGGGCGATAAGAATGAGTGGCGGCACGCTACGGGCAAATAACGCGGCAGGGGGCAATAAGAAAGAGTGGCGGCATTCGCCTTACGGTCTATTCACGCGCACGGGGCGAGCAAGAATGAGTGGCGGCAACGCTTACGGGCAAAATGACGCGGCAGAGGCGCAATGAGTGGGCGTAACGTACGGGCGATTAACGGCGGCAGGAAGGGGTGATGAATGAGGGCAAGCCGGCTATGGGCGATTAACGGCGGTAGGGGGCGATAAGACGAGTGGCGGCACGCTTTACGGCAACTCAACGGCGGCAGGGGGGGAATAAGAATGAGTGGCGGCAATCGCTCAACTGTCAATTAACGGAGGCAGGGGGCAATGAATGAGTGGTAGGCAATCGCCTTACGGGCTATTAACGGCAGGAGCAATAAGAATGAGTGGTGGCAATCGTCTTACGGGCGATTAACGGCGGTAGGGGGGCGATAAGAATGAGTGGCGCATCGCCTTACGGGCAACTAACGGCGGCAGGGGGCAATAAGAATGAGTGGCGCACGCTTAACTGTCGATTAACGGAGGCAGGGGGGCAATACGAATGAGTGGTGGCAACGCTTTACGGCGACTAACGGCAGTAGGGCCAAGATGAGTGTGGTACCGTCTTACGGGCGATTAACGGCGCAGGGAGGGCAATAAGAATGAAGGGCGTACGTCTTACAGGCGATTAACGGCGGCAGGGGCGTAAACAATGAGTGGCGCACGCCTACGGACGCTAACGAGTGCAGGGGCAAAAAGAATGAGTGAGTAAATCGCCTTACGCAGCGATTAAAGTGCAGGGCGCGATAAGAATGAGTGGCGAATTGCGTTACGGCGACACCGGTAGTGGGGCAATAAGATGAGGGTCGCACGCTTACGGGCGATTAACCGGCAGGAAGGTGATAAGAGAGTGGCGGCACGCCTCGCGGCGATTAACGAGGTAGAGGGCGATAAGAATGAGTGGCGGCAATCGCCAGTTACATTTATTAACGGCGGCAGAGGGCATTAAGAATGGCAGGTAAACGCCTTTACGGGCGATTAACGGCGGCAAGGCGATAAAAATGAGTGGCGGCAATCGCTCACGGGATTAACGGCGGTAGGGGGAGATAAGCAATGGCGGCAACGCCTTACGGGCGATAACGGCGACAGGGGGCACAAGAATGAAAGTAGCGGCAACGCCTTACGGGCGATTAACGCAGCAGGGGGCGATAAGAAGTTAGGTATCGCCACGGGCAATTAACGGAAGTGGCGGGGGCTATCAGAATGAGTGGCGGATTTCGCTTCACGGGCAATTAACGGTAGGGGGCAATATGAATGAGTGGCGGCAATCGCCTCACGGGCAATTAATGGCGATAAGAATGAGTGGCGGGCAATTTCCCACGGGCAATAACGGCGCATAAGAATGAGTGGCGGCAACGCCTTACATCGATTAACGAGCGCAGGGGGCAATAAGAATGAGTGTCGGCAACGCGCTACGGCGACAAACAACGGCGGCAGGGGGCGATAAGAATGGTGGCGGCAAACCGCGACGGGCGACATTAACGGCAGAAGTACGCGAAGAATGAAAAGCCGGGCAATCGCTGGCGCTATTACATGGCGAAGGGGGGCGATAAGAATGAGTGGCGTAACGCTTTACGGGCAAATAACGCGCAGGGGGCAATAAGAAAGAGTGGCGGACTCGCTTTACGGTCGATTCACAGCGGCACGGGGCGATAAGAATGAGTGGCGCAACGCCTTACGGGCAAATGACGGTGCAGAGGCGCAATAAGAATGAGTGGCGCAATCGCCCACGGACGATTAACGGCGGCAGGAAGGTGATAAGAATGAGTGGCGGCAACGGCTCACGGGCGATTAACGGAGTGCAGGGGGCAATAAGAATGAGTGTCGGCACGCGTTACGGGCGATTAACGGCGGCAGGGGCGATAAGAATGAGTGGCGCAACCGCTACGGGCGATTAACGCGGCAGGGGGCTAAGAATGAGTGTCGGCAATTCGCTACGGCGATTAATGGCGGAAGGGGGGCGATAAGAATGAGTGGCGCAACGCTCACGGCAAATAACGGCGGCAGGGGGCAATAAGAAAGAGTGGCGCATTCGCCTTATGGTCGATTCACGCGCACGGGGCGATAAGAATGAGTGGCGGCAACGCCTTACGGCAAATGACGGCGCAGAGGGCGCAATAAGAATGAGTGGCGGCAACGCTTTACGGGCTTACTTAACGCAGGAAGGTGATAAGAATGAGTGGCGGCAATCCGTTACGGCGATTAACGCGGTAGGGGGCGATAAGAATGAGTGGCGGCAACGCCTACGGGCAACTAACGGCGGCAGGGGGGCAATAAGAATGAGGTGGCAATCGCCTAACCGTCGATTAACGGAGGCAGGGGGGCAATAAGAATGAGTGGAGGCACCGCCTACGCGGCTGGTTAACGCAGTAGGGGGGGCAATAAGAATGAGTGTGGCAATCGCCCACGGGCGATTAACGGCGGCAGGGAGGCAATAAGAATGAGTGGCGGCACCGCCTTGACAGGCGATTAACGGCGGCAGGGGCGAAAAAATGAGTGGCGTATCGCCTTTCACGGGCCATTAACGGCGACAAGGGGCGATCAGAATGAGTGGCGTTTCGCTTTATGGGCAATTAACGGCGGCTGGGGGCAATAAGAATGAGTGGCGGCAATCGCTTTACGGTCGATTAACGGAGCAGGGCAAAAAGAATGAGTGGTGGCAATCGCATACGGCGATTAACGCGGCAGAGGCGCAATAAGAATGAGTGGCGGCAACGCTTACGGGCTATTAACCGGCAGGAAGGTGATAAGAATGAGTGGCGCATTCGCCCAACAGGCGATTAACGGCAAGGGGGCGATATGATGAGTGGCGCAACCACCCGGGCGATTAACGGCGCAGGGGGAAGGAGAGAATGAGTGGCAGCCGCTTTAGGGGCAATTAACGGCGGCAGGGGCGATAATGATGAGTGGCGGGAATCGCGTTACGGGCGATAACGGCGGCAGGGGGGCAATAAGAATGACTGGCGGCACCGCTTCGCTGGTTAACGGCAGGGGGGCACAAGAATGAGTGGCGGCACTGCCTTACGGCGATTAACGCGCAAGGGGCGATCAGAATGAGTGGCGGTCTATCCACGGGCAATTAACGGCGGTAGGGGGGCGATAAGAATAAGTCGGCAATCGCCTTACGGGCAATTAATGGCGGCAGGGGCAAAGAATGAGGCACCACGGTCGATTAAATGGAGTGTAGAGGGGCAAAAGAATGAGTGCAATCGCCTTACATGCGATTAACGGCGCGGGCGCGATAAGAATGAGTGGCTGCAACGCACGGGCGATTAACGGCGTGCGCAATAAGATGAGTGGCCGCAACGCCTTTACGGGCGATTAACGCGGCAGGAAGGTTATAAGAAGAGTGGCGCAACGCTTGCGGGCGATTAACGAAGGTAGGGGCGATAAGAATGAGTGGCGCAACGCCACAGACGACGCAACGCAGAGGGCATTGGTGGGTGGCAACGCTTTACGGCGATTAACGGCGCAGGGGGCAATAAGAATGAGTGGCTGCAACGCCTCAACGGCCGATTAACGGCGGCAGGGGGCAATAAGAATGAGTGGCAATCGCCTTACGGGCGATTAACGGCAGCAGGGGGCGATAAGAATAAGTGGTGGCAACGCCTTACGGGCAATTAATGGCGCAAGGGGCGATGAGAATGAGTGGCGGATTTTCACGGGCAATTAACGGCGGTAGGGGCAATAAGAATGAGTGGCGGCATCGCCTTGCAGGCAATTAACGGAGGTAGGGGGGCAATAAGAATGAGGCGCAACGCATACAGACGATAACGCGCAGAGGGCATTAAATGAGTGGTGGCAACGCCGGCGGGCGATAACGGCGGCAGGGGCAATAAGAATGAGTGGCGCAACGCCTAACGGCGCGATATTAACGGCGGCAGGGGCAATAAGAATGAGTGGCGCAACGCTTACGGGCAATTAATGGCGATACATGAGTGGCGGCAACGCCTTTGCGGGCAATTAATGGCGGCAGGGGGCAATAAGAATGAGTGGCGGCAACGCTTACGGCGTATTAACGGCGCAAAGAATGAGTGTCGGCAACGCGTACGGGCGATTAACGGCAGTAGGGGGGCGATAAGAATGAGTGGCGGCAACCGCTGGCGGGGCGATTAACGGGGCAGGGGGGCATAAGAATGAGTGTGGCAATCGCGTTACGGCGAGTTAACGGCGGCAGGGGCCAATAAGAATAGTGGCGGCAACGCTACGGGCGATTAACGGCAGGGCCAATAAGAATGAGTGGCGTACTGCTTTACGGGCGATAACGGCGCAGGGGGGCAATAAGAATGAGTGGCGTAACCGCCTTACTGTCGATTAACGGAGGCAGGGGGGCAATAAGAATGAGTGGTGGCAATCACCTACAGGCGATAAACGGCGACAGGGGGGCGATAAGAATGAGTGGCGGCAACCGCTACGGGCGATTAACGGCGCAGGGGGGCAATAAGAATGAGTGTCGGCAACGCGTTACGGCGATTGACGGCGCAGGGGCCAATAAGAATGAGTGGCGGCAACGCTTTACGGGCGACACGCATGGAACGGGGGCGATAAGAATGAGTGGCGTAACGCCTTACGGGCAACTAACGGCGCAGGGGGCAATAAGAATGAGTTGCGGCAACGCCTTGGCGGTCATTGACGGCGCAAGGGGGCGAATCAGAATGAGTGGCGGCTTTCGTCTTTACGGGCAATTAACGGCGTAGGGGGCAATAAGAATGAGTGGCGCAACGCCTTCACGGGCCATAAGAATGAGTGGCGGCAATCGCCTTTGCGGGCGATAAGAATGAGTTGCGGCAGGGGGCGATAAGAATGAGTGTAGGCAATTGCTCACAGGCGATTAACGGGCAGGGGGCGATAAGAATGAGTGGCGGCAAAACCACGAATGGCGACAAGAAACAGCGCAGGGGCAATAAGAATGAGTGTCGGCAACCGCGATACGGGCGATTAACGCAGCAGGGGCCAATAAGGGCACGCCACGGACGAATTAACGCGCAGGGGGCAATAAGAATGAGTGGCGGCAACGACACGTCGATTAATGGAGGCATGGGGGCGAATGAGTGGTGGCAACTCCTTACGGCTATTAACGGCAGCAGGGTGGGGCCAATATAATGAGGGGTGCAACGCCTTACGGGCGATTAACGGGGCAAGGGGGCAATAAGAATGAGTGGCGCAACGCTTTACGGGCATTAACGGCGGCAGGGGGCGAAGAATGAGTGGCGCAATCGCTTTGCACGGGCTGATTAAGGTGTAGAGGGCAATGAGAATGAGTAGGCATCGCCTTACAGGCGATTAACGGCGGTAAAGCAGGGGAAATGAGTGGCGGCTTTCGTCTTACGGGCAATTAACGCGGCAGGGGGGCGATAATAATGAGTGGCGGCAATCGCGTTACGGGCGATTAACGGCAGAAGGCAATAAGAATGAGTGGCGCATCGCCTTTGGCGGGCGATTAACGGCGGCAAGGGGGGCGTAAGAATGAGTGCGGCAATCGCTCACGGGCGATTGGCGGCAGGGGGCAATAAGAATGAGTGGCGGCCGCTCACTGCAAATTAACGCCAGCAGGGGGGCAATAAGAATGAGTGGCGGCAACGCCTTACGGGCGATTAACGCGGCAGGGGAAGACATGAATGAGTCGGCAATCGCCTTACGGGCATTTAACGCGGCAGGGGAGATAAGAATGAGTAGCGGTTCGCCTCGGGCGATTAACGGCAGGGGCGATCAGAATGAGTGCCGGCAACGCTCACGGCAAATTAACGGCAGGGGGCAATAAGAATTTAGGCGCAACGCCTTTACGGTCGATTAACGCGCAGGGCAGTAAGAATGAGTGGCGGCAACGCTCACGGGCGACTAACGGCGGCAGGGGGCGGTAAGAATGAGTGGCGCAATCGCCTTACGGGCATTTAACGCGGCAGGGGGAGATAGAGTAGCGGCTTTCGCCTTCGGGCAATTAACGGCGGTAGGGGGGCAATAAGAATGAGTGGCGGCAACGCCTTCACGGGCGATCCATTGGGCAAGGCAATAAGAATGAGTAGCGGGCAACGCCTTACGGGCGATTAACGGCAGCAGGGGGCGATAAGAATGAGGTGGCACCGCCTTACGGGCAATTAACGCGTGGGCAAGCGTATCAGAATGAGTGGCGGATTTCGGCTCACGGCAATTAACGGCGGCAGGGGGCAATAAGAATGAGTGGCAGCAACGCCTTTACGGGCAATTAATGGCGATAAGAATGAGTGGCGGCAATCGCCTTTACGGAATGGCGGCAGGGGGGCAAAGAATGAGTGGCGCAACGTTTTACGGTCAATTAACGGAGCAGGGGGCAAAAGAATGAGTGTAGGCAACGCTTACGTGCGATTAACGGCGTAAGGGGGGCAATAAGAATAAGTCGGCAATGCCTTACGGGCGTATTAACGGCGCAGCAGGGGCGATAAGAATGAGTGGCGCAACGCCTCACGGGCTATTAACGGCAGTAGGGGGCATAAGAATGAGTGGCGCAACGCATTACGGCCGATTAATGGAGGCAAAATAAGAATGAGTGGTGGCAATCTCCCCACGGGCTATTAATGGCAGCAGGGTGGGGGGCATAAGAATGAGGGGCGCAATCGCCTTACGGGCGATTAACGGCAGGGGGCAATAAGAGGCGGCAACGCCTTACGGGCGATTAACGGCGGCAAGGAGGCAATAAGAATGATGGCGCAACGCTTTACGGGCGATTAACGGCGCAGGGGCGATAAGAATGAGTGGCGTAACGCCTTACGGCTATTAAGGGTGGTAGAGGGCAATGAGAATGAGTAGGCAACGCCTTTCACAGGCGATTAACGGCAGGGGCTATCAGAATGAGTGGCGCTTTCGCCTTCACGGGCAAATTAACGGCGGGCAGGGGGCGATAATACGAGTGGCGGCATCGCGTTACGGGCGATTAACGCGCAGGGGGCAATAAGAATGAGTGGCGGCAATCGCTTTGGCGGGCATTAACGGCGCAAGGGGGCGATAAGAATGAGTGGCGGCAACGCCCACGGGCGATTAACGGCGGCAGGGGGCAATAAGAATGAGGGCGCCTGCCTTACACGCAATTAACGTCAGCAGGGGGCAATAAGAATGAGTGGCGCAATCGCCTTACGGGCGATTAACGGCGGCAGGGGGCTGGCAGAATGAGTGGCGCAATCGCCCACGGGCATTTAACGGCGGTAGGGGGAGATAAGAATGAGTAGCGGCCGCCTTCGGGCGATTAACGGCGGCAGGGGCGATCAGAATGAGTGCCGGCAACGCCTTTACGGGCAATTAACGGCAGGGGGCAATAAGAATTTAGGCGGCAATCGCCCACGGTCGATTAACGCGCAGAGGGCAGTAAGAATGAGTGGCGCAATCGCCCACGGGCGATTAACGGCGGCAGGGCGGAAGAATGAGTGGCGCAATCGCCTACGGGCATTTAACGGCGCAGGATAAGAATGAGTAGCGGCCGCCTTCGGGCAATTAACGGCAGTAGCAATAAGAATGAGTGGCGGCAACGCCTTACGGGCGATTAACGCGACAAGGGCAATAAGAATGAGTAGCGCAACGCTTACGGGCGATTAACGGCAGCAGGGGGGCGATAAGAATGAGTTAGGTAACGTCGCTTACCTTAACGGCGGCAAGGACCAGAATGAGTGGGGATTTCGTCTTACGGGCAATTAACGGCGGCAGGGGGGCAATAAGAATGAGTGGCAGCAACGCCTTACGGCGCAAATAATGCGATAAGAATGAGTGGCGCAACGCCTCACGGGCAATTAACGGCGGCAGGGGGCAATAAGAATGAGTGGCGGCAAACGCCTTACGGTCAATTAACGGAGGCAGGGGGCAAAAAGAATGAGGTGGCAACGCTTTACGCGGCGACACGTAGGGGGCAATAAGAATGAGTAAGCCGGCAACGCTTACGGCGCATTAACGGTGGCAGGGGGCGATAAGAATGAGTGGCGGCAACGCCTTTACGGGCTATTAACGCAGTAGGGGGAAGAATGAGTGGCGCAACGCTTTACGGGTCGATTAACGGAGGCAGGGGGCAAAAGAATGAAGGGCGTAACGCCTACGGGCGATTAACGGCAAGGGGGGCATAAGAATGAGTGGCGGCCGCCTTACTTGCAATTAACCGGCAGGGGGGCAAGAATGAGTGGCGGCAATCGCCTCACGGGCGACACCACGCAGGGGGCGTTAAGAATGAGTGGCGGCATCGCCTTACGGGCTGATTAAGGGCGGCAGAGGGCAATGAGAATGAGTAGGTACCGCCTTACAGGCGATTAACGGTGGTAGGGGGCGATCAGAATGAGTGCGGTTTTGTTTACGGGCACTAACAGGCAGGGGGCGATATGAGTGGCGGGGCACTGCGTTACGGGCGATTAACGGCGGCAGGGGGCATAAGAATGAGTGGCGGCAACGCCTTTGGCGGGCGATTAACGCGGGGGGCGATAAGAATGAGTGGCGCAACGCTCACGGGCAATTAACGGTGGTAGGTGGGGCAATAAGAATGAAGTGGCGCAATCGCCTTTACGGGCGATTAAGCGCAGGTGGCGATAAGAATGAGTGTAGGCAACGCTTTACGGGCGATTAACGGCGCAGGGGCGATAAGAATGAGTGGGCGGCAACGCTTTACGGCGATTAACGGCGCAGGGGGCGAAATGAGTGGGCGCAACGCCACGGCATTTAACGCGCAGGGGGAGATAAGAATGAGTAGCGCTGCCGGGCGATAACGGCGCAGGGGGGCGATAAGAATGAGTGGCGGCGCAACGCTTTACGGGAATTAACGGTGGCAGGGGGCAATAAGAATTTAGGCGGCAACGCTTCACGGTCGACAACGCGGCAGAGGGGCAGTAAGAATGAGTGGCGGTACCGCTCACGGGCGATTAACGCGCGCAGGGGCGGTAAGAATGAGTGGCGCAATCGCTCCACGGGCATTTAACGGCGGCAGGGGGGAGATAAGAATGAGTAGCGGCTTTCGCCTTCGGGCAATTAACGGCGGCAGGGCTAAGAATGAGTGGCGGCAACGCCTTACGGGCTATTAAGGCGGCAGAGGGGCAATGAGAATGAGTAGGCAACGCCTTACAGGCGATTAACGGTGGCAGGGGGCGATCAGAATGAGTGGCGGTTTTGTCTTACGGGCAATTAACGCAGGGGCGATAATAATGAGTGGCGGCAACGCTACGGGCTATTAACGGCGCAGGGGGGCAATAATGAGTGGCGCAACGCCTGCGGGCGATTAACGGCAAGGGGGCGATAAGAATGAGTGGCGGCAATCGCCTTACAGGCAATTAACGGTGGGCAATAAGAATGAGTGGCAATCGCCTTACTGTCGATTAACGGCGGCAGGGGGCAGTAAGAATGAGTGGCGGCAACGCCTTACGGGCTATCAACAGCGCAGGTATGGCAAGAATGAGGGCGCAATCGCCTCACGGGCGATTAACGGCGGCAGGGGCAATAAGAATGAGTGGCGGCAACGCCTTTACGGGCAATTAACGGTGGCAGGGGGCAATAAAGAATTTAGGCGGCAACGCCAACGGGTCGATTAACGGCGCAGGGGGGAGATAAGACGAGTAGCGCCGCTTTTCGTGCGCATTGAACGAGTGGCGCAACGCTTACGGCAATAACGTGGCAGGGGGGGCATAAGAATTTGTGGCGGCAACGCTTTACGGCCGATTAACGGCGGCAGAGAGGGCAGTAAGAATGAGAAGGGCAACGTTTTACGGGCGATTAACGGCGCAGGGGGCGGTAAGAATGAGTGGCGGCAACGCCTTACGGGCATTTAACGGCGGCAGGGGGAGATAAGAATGAGTAGCGGCTGCCCGGGCAATTAACGGCAGGGGGCAATAAGAATAGCGGGCAACGCTAACGGGCGATTAACGCCACAGGCATAAGAACAGTAGTATCGTCCCACGGGCGATTAACGGCAGCGGGGCGATAGAATGAGTTAGGCACCGCCTTACGGGCAATTACGGCGGCAAGGGGCGATCAGAATGAGTGGCGGATTTTCGTCTACGGGCAATTAACGCGGCAGGGAGGCAATAAGAATGACAGCAACGCTTTACGTACCATGGCGATAAGAATGAGTGGCGGCAATCGCCTTTACGGCAATTAACGGCGGCAGGGGCCAAGAATGAGTGGCGGGCAACGCCTTACGGTCGATTAACGGAGGCAGGGGGCAAAAGAATGAGTGGTGGCAACTCGCCGTGCGTTAACGGCGTGTAGGGGGCAATAAGAATGAGTACGGCAACGCCAAACGGCGATTAACGGCGGCAGGGGGCGATAATGAGTGGCGGCAATGCTTACGGGCATAACGCAGAAAAGGCCAATGAAAGGGCGGGCAATGCCACGTCGATTAACGGGGGTGAGGGCAAAAAGAATGGCAGGCAATCGCTTACATGCGATAACGGCGGCAGGGAGGCGATAAGAATGAGTGGCGCAAGGCCGCAACGGGCGACAACAGCGGCAGAGGAGCAATAAGAATGGTGGCGCAACGCTTACGGCGACAACGGCGCAGGAAGGTGATAAGAATGAGTGGCGGCAAAGGCGGGCGACAACGGCGGTAGGGGCGATAATGAGTGGCGTACCGCTCACGGCAACTAACGGCGGCAGGGGGGCAATAAGAATGAGTATGCAACGACGGAGGGACAATAAGAACGAGTTGGCAATGCCTCACGGGCTATTAACGTAAAGGGGCAATAAGAATGAGTGGTGGCACCGCTTACGGCGACAATGCGCAGGGAGTAAAGGCTGGAATGGGGCGAGGCACCGTTTACAGGCTATTAACGCGCAGGGGGCGAAAATGAGTGGCGCAATGCTTTACGGGCCATTAACGGCGACAAGGGGCGACAGAATGAGTGGCGGTTTTAGCCTACGGGCAATTAACGGCGGTAGGGGGGCGATAAATAAGTGACGGCAACGCCACGGGCATTACTATGGCGGCAGGGGGATAAGAATGAGTGGCGGCAATCGCTTTACGGGCGATAAGAATGAGTGGCGCAACGCTTTTGGCGGGCGATAAGAATGAGTGGCGGCAGGGGGCGATAAGAATGAGTGGTGGCAATTGCCTTACAGGCGATTAACGGCGGCAGGGGGGCGATAAGAATGAGTGGCGGCATTCGCTACGGCACGATTAACGGAGGCATGGGGGGCTAAGAATGAGTGTGGCGCCTTACGGATATTAATGGCAGCAGGGTGGGGCAATAAGAATGAGTGGCGTAACGCTTTACGGGCGAAACCGTGGCCGGGGCTAAGAATGAAAGTTATGCAAATCGCTCACGGGCGATTAACGCGCAAGCGGGGCCAAGAATGAAAGTGGCGGCCGCTTCACTGCAATGGCGCAGGGGGGCAATAAGAATGAGTGGGAACCGCTCTTACGGGCGATTAACTGCGCAGGGGGCGATAAGAATGAGTGGCGGCAACGCCTGCGCTGGTTGGCGTGCAGAGGGCAATGAGAATGAGTAGGGTACCGCCTTGCGTGGCGATTAACGGCGGTAGGGGCGATAAAATTGCGGCGCAATCGCTTCACGGGCGATGGAACGGCGCAGGAGGGCCATCAGAATGAGTGGCGGCTGTTCACGGGCAATTAACGCGGCAGGGGGGCGATAATAATGAGTGGCGGCAATCGCGCGCGATTAACGGCGGCAGGGGGCAATAAGAATGAGGCGGCAATCGCCTATGGGAGACAACGGCGGCGAGGGGGCGATAAGAATGAGTGGCGGCAATCGCCTTACGGGCAATTAACGGGCAGGGGGCAATAAGAATGAGTGGCGGCAACGCTAACGGCCGATAACGGCAGGGGGACAATAAGAATGAGTGGTGGCAATGCCTTACGGCGCTCAACGGGTAGGGGGGCAATAAGAATGAGTAATGCCTTACGGGCGACACGGCAGGAGGGCATAAGAATGAGGGCGGCAATCGCCTTAGAGAAGGATTAACGGCGGCAGGGGGCGATAAAAATGAGTGGCGGCACGCTTTACGGCTATTAACGGTGACAAGGGGCGACAGAATGAGTGGCGGTTTTGCATACTTAACGGCGGTAGGGGAACGATAAGAATATGACGGCAAACGCCTACGGGCAATTAATGCGCGCAGGGGGCAATAAGAATGAGTGGCGGCAACGCCCACGGCGATAAGAATGAGTGGCGGCAACGCCTTACGGGCGATAAGAATGAGTGGCGGCAGGGGGGCGAGAATGAGTGGTAGGTACTGCCTTACAGGCGATAACGGCGGCAGGGCGCGATAAGAATGAAGTGGCGCAACGCGCTATGGGCGACAACAGCGGCAGGGGGCAATGAATGAGTAGTCGGCAACGCGTTTCGGGCGATTAACGGGCAGGGGCCAAGAATGAGTGGCGGCAACGCCTTACGGACGATTAACGGCGTAGGGGGCAATAAGAATGAGTGGCAGCACCGCGCTACGGTCGATTAACGGAGGCATGGGGGGATAAGAATGAGTGGTGGCAACGCCTTAACACGGCAGCAGGGTAAAGGCAAGAATGAAGTGGCGGCAACGCCTTACGGGCGATTAACGGCAGTAGGGGCAATAAGAATGAGTTGGCGCAATCGCCTTACGGGCGATTAACGCGGCAGCAGGGGGCAATAAGAATGAGTTGCGGCTTTGCCCACGGTACTAACGGCGCAGGGGGCAATAAGAATGAGTGGCGGCATCGCCTTACGGGCGATTAACGGCGGCAGGGGGCGATAAGAATGAGTGCCGGCAATCGCCTTACGGGCTATTAAGGGCGGCAGAGGGCAATGAGAATGAGGGCAGGCAACGCCTTACGGGCGATTAACGGCGGTAGGGGGCGATAAAATTGAGTGGCGCGGTAACGCCATGGCGATTAACGGCGGCAGGGGCGATCAGAATGAGTGGCGGTCGCCTTACGGCAATTAACGCAAGCGCAGGGGGCGATAAGAATGAGTGGCGGCAACGCTCACGGGCGATTAACGGCGCAGGGGATAAGAATGAGTGGCGGCTTCGCCTTACTGTACTAACCATAAGGGCCAAGAATGAGTGGCGGCAATCGCCCACGGGCGATTAACGGCGGCAGGGGCGATAAGAATGAGTGGCGGCAACGCTCACGGGCAATTAACGGGCGGGCAGAGTAAGAATGAGTAGCGCTGCCTTCAGGCGACAATAACCGCGGCAGGGGGCGATTAGAATGAGTGCGCGGCAATCGCCTTACGAGCAATTAACGGCAGGGGGGCAATAAGAATGAGGGCGCAACGCTACGGTCGATTAACGGCGCAGAGGGCAGTAAGAATGAGTGGCGGCACCGCCTTACGGGCGATAACGGCGGCAGGGGGCGGTAAGAATGAGTGGCGGCAACGCCTCACGGGCGATTAACGGCGTGGAGGGGGCGATAAGAATGAAGCGGTGGCAACGCCCACGGGGCTGGTTAACGGCAGAAGGGGTGCAATCAGAATGAGTGGTGGCAATCGCCTTGCCGATTAACGGCGGCAGGGGGGCAATAAGAATGAGTGGGGCAACGCCTTTACGGGCGATTAACGGCGGCAGGGGGCGATAAGAATGAGCAGGCACGCCTTGCAGGCGATTAACGGCAGCAGGGGGCAATAAGAATGAGTGGCGGCAACGCGCGTTACGGGCGAATTAAAGGCAAGGGGGGCAATAAGAATGACTGGCGGCACGCTTACGGGCTGATTAACAGCAGCAGGGGGGCAATAAGAATGAGTGGCGTAACGCCTTACGGGCTATTAACGGAAGCAGGGGGCAATAAGAATTAGTGGCGCAATGCCTACGGGCGATTAACGACGGTAGGGGGCAATAAGAATGAGTGGCGGTAACGCTCACGGTCGAATCAACGGCGGCAGGGGGAAGAATGAGTGGCGGCAACCGCTTACGGCGCATTAACGGCGGCAGGGGTGCGATAAGAATGAGTGGTGGCAATCGCCCACGGGCGAATTAACAGCGTAGGGGCGATAAAATGAGTGGCGGCAATCGCCTTACGGGCGATTAACGGGCGCAGGGGAAGCAAGAATGAGTGGTGGCTTTGCAGGGGGGTGAAAATAATGAGTTACGTGCAATTGCGTTACGGCGATTAACGGCGGCAGGGGGCAATAAGAATGAGTGGCGGCAACGCTTCACGGCACTAATGGCGGAAGGCAAGAATGAGTGGCGGCAACGCCTTACGGGCAATTAATGGCAGCAGGGGCAATAAGAATGAGTGGCGAATCGCTTAAGGGAGATTAACGGCGGCAGGCGAGCAAGAATGAGTGGCGAACTGCTTTACGGTGGAATAACGGGAGTAAGAATGAGTGGCGCAACCGCACGGGAGATTAAAGGCGCAGGGCTAATAAGAATGAGTGAAGGGCAACTCTTTACGGGCGATTAATGGCAGAAGGGGGCGACAATGAGTGGCGGCAATCGCCTACGGGCAACTAACAGCGCAGGGGGCAAAGAATGAGTAGGCAATCGCCTGACGGTCGAGTCACGGCGGCAAGGGGCGATTAAGAATGAGTGGCGGTTGTTTACAGGCAATTAACGGCGGTAGGAGGGCGAACAAGAATAGTGACGCGCAATGCCTTACGGGCAATTAATGGCGGAAAAGGGGAATAGTGAAGTGCACGCTTTACGGGCATTAACGGCGGCAGAGGGCGATAAGAATGAGTGGCAATGCTTTACGGCGATAATGGCGGAAGGGGGGGCGATATAGAGTGTGGCGGCAACGCTTACGGGCACCAATGCAGGCAGGGGGCAATAAGAATGAGTGTCGGCACGCTTTACGGTCGATTCACGCGGGGCGATCAGAATGAGTGGCGGCTTTCGCCTTACAGGCAATTAACGGCGGTAGGGGGCGATAAGAATAAGTGACGGCAACGCTCACGGGCAATTAACGGCGCAGGAAGGGGTCAAGAATGAGTGTCGGCAATCGCCTTACGGTCGATTAACGGAGGCATGGGGGCAATAAGAATGAGTGGTGGTAATCGCCTTACGGCCATTAACGCAGCAGGGGGCAATAAGAATGAGTGGCGGCACGCCTTTACGGGCGATTAACGGCAGAAGGGCATAAGAATGAGTGGCGTACCGCTTACGGTCGATTAACGGAGGCAGGGGGGCAATAAGAATGAGGGTGGCAATACGCTTACGGGCTATTAACGGCAGCAGGGGGGCAATAAGAATGAGTGGCGGCACCGCCTTACGGGCGACAACGGCGGCAGGGGACAAAGAATAGAGTGGCGGCACCGCGCACGGGCGATAACGGCGGCAGGGGGCAATAAGAATGAGTGCGGCAATCGCGTTATGGGCGATTAACGGCGTAGGGGCTAATAAGAATGCGGCAATCGCCTTACGGGCGATTAACGGCGAAGGGGCGATAAGAATGAGTGGCGGCAACGCTTACGGACAATTAACGGCGGCAGGGGGCAATAAGAATGAGTGGCGGCAATCGCCTTATGGTCGATTCACGGCGGCAAGGGGCGATCAGAATGAGTGGCGGCTTTGCCCACGGGCAATTAACGGCGGCAGGGGCGATAAGAATGTGACGGCAACGCCTTACGGGGCATTAAGGCGGCAGGGGGGCATAAGAATGAGTGGCGGCAACGCAATACGGGCGATAAGAATGAGTGGCGGGCAACCGCTGCTACGGGCGATTAACGGCGGCAAGGGGGCAATAAGAATGAGTGGCGCAACGCCTTACGGGCGATTAACGGCAGCAGGGGCCATAAGAATGAGTGGGCGCAAACCGCGCTACGGGCGATTAACGGCGGCAGGGGGGCAATAAGAATGAGTGTCGGCACCGCGTTGCGTAAGACAACGGCGCAGTAGGGGCCAATAAGAATGAGTGGCGGCACCGCTTACGGGCGATTAACGGCGGAAGGGGGCGATAAGAATATGGCGGCAATGCCTTTACGGACAATTAACGGCGGCAGGGGGGCAATAAGAATGAGGCGGCAATCGCCTCATGGCGATATAAGCGCAAGGGGCGATGGTGAATGCTGGCGGCTGTCTACGGGCAATTACCGGGGGCGATAAGAATGAGTGACGGCAACGCCTTACGGCAATTAACGGCGCAGGGGGCAATAAGAATGAGTGGCGTAACGCATTACGGGCGATAAGAATGAGTGGCGGCAATCACCTAGGGCGATAAACGGCAGCAGGGGGCGATAAGAATGAGTGCAGACCGCAGCTACGGGCGATTAACGGCAGCAGGGGCCAATAAGAATGAGTGGCGGCACTGCTTTACGGCGATAACGGCGGCAAGGGGTAAGAATGAGTGGCGTAACGCTTCACGGGCGATTAACGAGGCATGGGGGCAATAAGAATGAGTGGTGGCAATCGTTTTACGGGCTATTAACGGCAGCAGGGGGCAATAAGAATGAGTGGCGGCAACGCTCACGGGCGATTAACGGAGGCAGGGGGGCAATAAGAATGGTGGTGGCATCGCCTTACGGCTATTAACGGCGCAGGGGGCAACAAGAATGAGTGGAGGCAATCGCCTTACGGGCGATTAACGGCGGCAGGGGAAGCGGAGGGGCGATAAGAATGAGTGGCGCAATCGCCTTACGGGCGATAAACGGCGGCAGGGGGCGATAAGAATGAGTGGTGTACTGCTTACAGGCGATTAACGGCGGCAGGGGGCGATAAGAATGAGTGGCGGCAACGCGTTACGGGCGATAACTGCGGCAGGGGGGCAATAAGAATGAGTCGGCATCGCCTTACGGGCGATAACGGCAGGGGGCACAAGAATGAGTGGCGCAACGCCTTACGGCTATTAACGAAGCAGGGGCAATAAGAATGAGTGGCGTGCACGCTTCACGGGCGATTAACGACGGCAGGGGGCAATAAGAATGAGTGGCGGCAATCGCCTTACGGGCGATTAACCCATGCAGGTGCGATAAGAATGAGTGGTGGCACCGCTACGGGCGATTAACGGCGGCAGGGGCGATAAGAATGAGTGGCGGCAACGCCTACGGGCGATTAACGGCGGCAGGGGCCATAAGAATGAGTGGCGGCTTTGGCAGGGGGGTGAAAATAATGAGCGCGCACTGCCTTACGGGCGATTAACGGCGGCAGGGGGGCAATAAGAATGAGTGGCGGCAACGCTTTACGGCAATTAAGGCGGTGGGGGCAATAAGAATGAGTGGCGCAACGCTTACGGCGATTAACGGCGCAGGGGGCAATAAGAATGAGGGAGGCAATCGCCACGGGCGATTAACGGCGGCAGGGGCGATAAGAATGAGTGGCGGCAATCGCTTACGGGCGATTAAGGCGGCAGGGGGCAATAAGAATGAGTGGCGGCAATGCTCATGCGGCGATTAACGGCGGCAGGGGGCAATAAGAATGAGTGGCGGCAAACGCGTTACGGGCGACAACGGCGGCAGGGGGCAATAAGAATGAAGGGCGAACCACGTGGGCGAAACGGCAGAAGGGGGCGATAAGAATGAGGCGGCAACGCCTTACGGGCAACTAACGGCAGGGGGCAATAAGAATGAGTCGGCAACGCCTTACGGTCGATTCACGGCAAGGGGCGATCAGAATGAGTGGCGTGTTGCTCCACGGGCAATTAACGGCGGTAGGGGAGGCGATAAGAATAAGTGACGGCAACGCCACGGGCAATTAATGGCGGCAGGGGGAATAAGAATGAGTGGCGGCAATCGTATTACGGGCGATAAGAATTAGTGGCGGCAACGCTTACGGCCGACAACGGCGCAGGGGGGCAATAAGAATGAGTGGCGGCAACGCGTTACGGGCGATTAACGTAGCAGGGGGCAATAAGAATGAGTAGCGGAACGCTTACGGGCGATTAACGGCGCAGGGGGCAATAAGAATGAGTGGCGCAACGCTTTACGGTCGATTAACGGAGGCATGGGGCAATAAGAATGAGTGGTGGCAATCGCCTTACGCTGTTAACGGCGCAGGGGGGCAATAAGAATGAGTGGCGGCAATTGCCTTACGGGCGATTAACGGCGGGGAACAATAAGAATGAGTGGCGCAACGCCTTACGACGATTAACGCGCAGGGGGGCAATAAGAATGAGTGGCGGCAACGCGCTACGTCGATTAACGGAGGCTGGGGGCATAAGAATGAGTGGTGGCAACGCTCTCGCGGCTATTAATGGCAGCAGGGTGGGGGCAATAAGAATGAGTGGCGCAATCGCCTTACGGGCGACTTAACGGCAGGGGGCAATAAGAATGAGTTGCGGCAATCGCTCACGGCGATTAACGCGGCAAGGGGGCAAGAATGAGTTGCGGCTTTCGCCTTACTTGCAATTAACGCGCAGGGGGGGCAATAAGAATGAGGTGGTGCAACGCCCACGGGCGATTAACGCTGCAGGGCGATAAGAATGAGTGGCGGCAACGCTTTACGGGCTATTGGCGGGCGGCAGAGGCGCAATGAGAATGAGTGGTGGCAACGCCTTACGGGCGAAACGGCGTAGGGCGATAAAAATTGGGTGGCGTAACGCCTACGGGCGATTAACGGCGCAGGGGGCGATCAGAATGAGTGGCGGCTTGTCTACGGCAATTAACGGCGGCAGGGGCGATAATAATGAGGGCGGCAATCGCGATGGGCGAATAACGGCGCAGGGGGGCAATAAGAATGAGTGGGCGGCAACGCTTTTACGGGAGATTAACGGCGGCGAGGGGGGCGATAAGAATGAGTGGCGCAACGCTTTACGGCAATTAACGGCAGGCAAGGAAGAATGAGTGGCGGCTGCCTTTACTTGGCAATTAACCAGCAGCAGGGGGCAATAAGAATGGTGAGGCAACGCCTTACGGCGATTAATGGCGGCAGGGGGTCAATAAGAATGAGTGGCGCAAGCCGCCAACTGGCACTCTAACGGCAGCAGGGGGCAATAAGAATGAGTGGCGGCAACGCCCCACGGGCGATTAACGGCGGCAGGGGGCTATAAGAATGAGGACGCAACCGCCTTACTGCGCTATTAAGGGCGCAGAGGGCAATGAATGGGGCGGCAACGCTTACGGGCGATTAACGCGCAGGGGGCGATTAGAATGAGTGGCGGCAACGCCTTACGGCAAATTAACGGGCACAGGGGGCAATAAGAATGAGTGGCGGCAATCGCCTAACGTCGATTAACGGAGGCAGGAGGGCAATAAGAATGAGTGGTGGCAACGCCTACGGCTATTAACGGCAGTTGGGGGTGCAATAAGAATGAGTGGTGGCAACGCTTACGGTTGACAACGGCGGCAGGGGGCAATAAGAATAGTGGCGTAACGCCACGGGCGAAAAACGCGGCAGGGGGCGATAAGAATGAGTGGTGGGCACGCTTTACGGGCGGTATTAACGGCAGCAGGGGGCAATAAGAATGGCGGCGCAACGCTCGGCGACAAGCGCAGGGGGCAATAAGAATAGTCGGCAACGCTTGGGCGCTATTAACGGCAGCAGGGGCAATAAGAATGAGTGCGGCGAATCGCCTTACGGGCTATTAACCGGCAAGGGGCGCGAATGGAGTGGCGCAACGCTTACGGGCGATTAACAGGGCGATAAGAATGAGTGGGCAATCGCCTTACGGGCGATTAACGGCGGCAGATAAGAATGAGTGGCGTAACGCCCGCGTGGCGATAACGGCAGAGGGGGCGGAATAAGAATGAGTGGCGCAACGCCACGGGCGATTAACGGCGCAGGGCAATAAGAATGGAGGCGCACCGCCACGGCATAACGGCAGCAGGCGAACCAGGGGCAATAAGAATGAGTGGCCCGCAACACGCAATGCCTTACGGGCGATTAACGGCGCAGGGGGGCAATAAGAATGAGTGGCGGCAATCGCCTTCGGGCACTAACGGCGGCAGGGCAATAAGAATGAGTAAACGCCATCGACACGGCATAACGAGCAGGCGGCAAAAGAATGAGGGCAACGCTTTACGGCTATTAACGGCGGCAGGGGGCAATAAGAATGAGTGGCGGCAATCGCTTACGGGCAAATTAACGGCGCAGGGGGCGATAAGAATGAGTGGCGCAATCGCCACGGCTATTAACGGCAGCAGGGGCCAATAAGAATGAGTGGCGCAACCGCCTTACGGTCGACAATTCAGAGTGCAGGGGGCAATAAGAATGAGTGGCGGCAATCGCTTTACGGGCTATTAACGCGGGCAGGGGGGGCAATAAGAATGAAAGGCGGCAACGCCTTACGGGCGACAACGGCGGCAGGCAATAAGAATGAGTGGCGAACGCCACGGCGATAACGGAGGCAGGGGGGCAATAAGAATGAGTGGCGGCAATCGCCCACGGTAGCACGGCAGCAGGGGGGGCAATAAGAATGAGGGCGGCACGCCTACGGGCGATTAACGGCGCGGGGACAATAAGAATGAGTGGCGCAACGCTTACGGCGACAACGGCGCAGGGGCGATAAGAATGAGTAGGCGCACGCAGCGATTAACGCAGAGGCAATAAGAATGGGCGCATCGCGGGCGAATAACGGCAGGGGACAATAAGAATGAGTGGCGGCAACGGCTTACGGCCGATTAACGGCGGAAGGCGATAAGAATGAGTGGCGAACGCTTACGGCGATTAACGGCGCAGGGGGGCAATAAGAATGAGTGGCGGCAACGCTCTTGCGGTTATTCACGGCGCGCAAGGGGCGATCAGAATGAGTGGCGCGTTACGGGCAATTAACGTAGGGGGCGAAAGAATAGCGACGCAACGCTCACGGGCAATTAATGGCGGCAGGGGGCAATAAGAATGAGTGGCGGCAATCGACACGGGCGATAAGAATTAGTGGCGGTAACGCCTTACGGACAAACGGCGGCAGGGCGATAAGAATGAGTAGTGGCACCGCTTACGGCGATTAACGGCGGCAGGGGGGCATAAGAATGTGGCGGCAACGGCACGGGCGATTAACGGCAGCAGGGGCAATAAGAATGAGTACGGCAACGTTACGGGCGATTAACGGCAGCAGGGGCCAATAAGAATGAGTGGCGGCACGCTCTTACGGTCGATTAACGGAGGCATGGGGGCAATAAGAATGAGTGGCGGCAATCGCCTACGGACTATTAACGGCGGCAGGGGGCAATAAGAATGAGTGGCGGCAATCGCTCCCGGCGATTAACGGCGCAGGGGGCAATAAGATGAGTGGGCGGCAACGCCTTACGGGCGACAACGGCAGCAGGGGCGATAAGAATGAGTGGCGGCAATCGCCTTACGGGCGATTAACGGCGGCAGGGGCGATAAGAATGAGTGGCGGCAATCGCCTTACGGGCAATTAACGGCGGAAGGGGGCATAAGAATGAGTGGCGGCAACGCCTACGGAGATTAACGGCGGCAGGGGGCAATAAGAATGAGTGGCGGCAACCGCTTTACGGGCGACAACCGCGCAGGGGGCAATAAGAATGAGTGTCGGCAACGCGTTACGGGCGATTAACGGCGCAGGGGGCAATAAGAATGAGTGGCGCAAACGCCTACGGGCGATAACGGCGGCAGGGGGGCAATAAGAATGAGTGGCGGCAACGCCTTACGGGCGATTAACGGCGGCAGGGGCAATAAGAATGAGTGGTGGAAATCCCTACGGGCGATTAACGGCGCAGGGGGCAATAAGAATGAGTGGCGGCAACGCCTCGGCGGGCGATTAACGGCGCAGGGGGATAATAAGAATGAGGGCGGCAACCTTTACGGGCGATAAACGGCGACAGGGGTGATAAGAATGAGTGGCGGCAAACCGCCGTACGGGCGATTAACGGCGGCAGGGGGGCAATAAGAATGAGTGGCGGCAACGCCTTACGGGCGATTCACGGCGGCAGGGGGGCAATAAGAATGAGTGGCGTAACGCCTTCACGGGCGATTAACGGCGAAGGGGGCGATAAGAATGAGTGGCGGCAACGCTCACGGGCATTAACGGCGCAGGGGGCAATAAGAATGAGTGGCGCAACGTTTACGGTTAATTAACGGCGGCAGAGGGACTATAAGAATGAGTGGCGGCAACGCTTTACGGGCGACCGCGCAGGGGAGGCCAAAGAAAGTGGCAGCAACGCCGGGCCATTAACGGCAGCAGGGGCGATAAAAATGAGTGGCGGAAACGCCCACGGGCGATTAACGGCGGAAGGGGGCCACAAGAATGATGCGCAACGCTCACGGGCGATTGACGGCGCAGGGGCCAAAGAATGAGAGGCGCAATCGCATTGCGGGCGACAACAGTGAAGGGGCGATAAGAATGAGTGGCGGCTGCTCACGGGCAATTAACCAGCAGGGGGCAATAAGAATGAGTGGCGGCAATCGCCTTATGGGCGATTCACCAATGCAGGGGCCAATAAGAATGAGAGGCATGCACCGCCTTACGGGCCAAACCACAGGTGCCAAAGAATGAAAGGCGCAACGCCACATTAACGGGCGCAAAAGCAAGAATGAGTGGCGGCAACCCGGCGGGCTATAAGAACCGAGTGGGCAAACGCCTTACAGGCGACAAGAAAAGAGCGGCAGCAGAGGGGCAATAAGAATGAGTAGGCAACGCTTTACAGGCGACACCGCGTAGGGGCGCAAAAATGAGGGCGGCAACGCCTCAAGGCAAAACAGCAGCAGGGGGCAATAAGAATGAGCGGTAATGCCTTACGGTCGAAACGGCGTCAGAGGGCACAATAATGAGTGGCAGCAACGCCTTACGGCTACACCAGCAGGTGAGTGCACAGAACGAGTGGCGGCAACGCCATACGGCGATTAACGGCGCAGGGGGCACATAAGCAATAGTGGCGCAACGCCACGGGCGATAACGGCAGCAAGGGGGCAATAAGAATGAGTGGCGCCCACACAAACGTAAAGAAACGTCATAATACAACGCCACGGCGACAACACGGCAGGGCAATAAGAATGAGGGCGCAACGCCTAAACCACGATTAACGGAGTGGGAGGCCACAAGAATAGTAGGCAACGCCTTTACGGGCTACAACGGCGCAGGGGTGCAATAAGAATGATATGCAACGCTCGCAAGCGATTAACGGCGGTGGGGCAATGTGCAAGTGCAACGCCTACGGGCGACAACGGCGGCAGGGGGCGATAATAATGAGTAGCGAAAACGCCACAGGCGAACAACGCAGAAAGGGGGGCAATAAGAATGAGTGGCGGCAATGCTACGGCAATAAAGGCAGGGGGCAATGAACGACTGGACGCAACGCTCCGGGCCTAAACGGCAGCAGGGGGCATAAGAATGAGTGGAGTAAACGCCTTTACGGCTAATAACAGCGTGCAGGTCAATAAGAATGAGTCGGCGGCAACGCCCCACGGCGATTAACGGCGGCAGGGGGCAATAAGAATGAGTGGCGGCTTTCGCCCACGGTACCAACGGCAAGAGGAAGCAATAAGAAATAGTGGCGGCAACGCCCACGGCGACAACGGCGCAGAGTGCTACAAGAATAGTGGCGTAATGCCTTTACAGGCTATGGCGCGCAGAGGAGCAATGAGAATGAGTAGGAAATGCTTTCCTGTTACAACCCAGGGCGATAAAATGAGTATGCAACGCTCTACGGGAACTAACGGTGGCAGGGGGCAAAACAACGAGTGGCGCAACGCTCCACGATAACGCGCAGAAGGGCAGTAAGAAAGTGAAAACCACCGCCTACGGCGACACGGCAGGGAAGCGACAAGAATGAGGTGGGCAACGCCTTACGGGCTACAATGCAGTAGCAAAAGAATGAGTGAAAGCACCGCCACTGCCGATTAACTAACGCAGAAAACAAGAATGAGTCGGCACCGCCACGGGCTATTAACGCCAGTGAGCCATAAGAATGAGTGGCGGCAACGCCACGGCTTATTAACGCGGCACAGGGGGCCATAAAATGAGCAGCAACGCGTTACGGCGATGACCGCAAATAACAACAATGCCTTACGGGCTAAACGCCGCAGGAAGCGACAAGAATGAGTAGGCAACGCTCACGGGTTAAAATGCAGTAGGGTGCTAAGAACGAGTGGTGGCAACGCTTCACGCAAGCGAACCCAAGTGGGGCAATAAGAATGAGTGGGAGGCAACGCCTACGGGCGACAACGGCGGCAGGCATAACAACGAGTGGTGGCAACGCCCCACTGGCCATTAACGGCAGTAGGGCGCAATAAGAGCGGCGGCAACCACCACGGCCATTAACGCCAGGGGGCCATAAGAATTAGTGGCCGCAAACGCTCACGGGCGCCATCAAGCGCAGGGGCAATAACAATGAGCGCAAGCCGCCTTACTCGCAATTAACGGCAGCAGGGGCAACAAGAATGAGTGGCGCACCCCTCACGGCGACAACGGCAGGCAATAAGAATGAGTGGTGGCACCGCCGGCGGTCGAAACGGCGGCAGGGGCAAAAAGAATGAGTAAGGCAACGCCTTAAGGGCAACTAACGGCGGCAGGGGCCATAAGAATAGTGGCGGCACCGCTCACGGGCGACACTGCGCAGGCGCCATAAGAATGAGTGGCGGCACGCCACGGCCTATTAACGGCAGCAGGGGGCCATAAGAATGAGTGGCGCAATCGCTTTACGGGCGATTAACGGCGCAGGAGGCTATAAGAATGGTGATGCCACCGCCTTGGCGGGCGATTAACGGCGGCAGGGAGGCGATAAGAATGAGTGGCGGTAATCGCCTTGAGCGGGCGATTAACGCGCAGGGGGCCATAAGAATGAGTGCGGCGCAATCGCGTTAAGGCGACGTTGACGGCGCAGGGGCCAATAAGAATGAGAGGCGGCAACGCATTATGGGCGAATAACGCGGAAGGGGGGCGACAAGAATGAGTGGCGGTTGCCTACGGGCTACTAACGCGAAGCGATAAGAATGAGTGGCGTACCGCGTTACGGGCGATTGACGCGGCAAATACACGAGAGGCGGCAATCGCCTTGCGGGGCGATTAACCGCGAAGGGGGCGATAAGAATGAGTGGCGGCTGCCTTTACGGGCAATTAACGGCGGTAGGGGGGCGAAAAGAATAAGTGACGGAACGCTTTACGGGTACCACGGCGGCAGGGGGCAATAAGAATGAAGTGGCGCAACGCCTAAGGGCGATAAGCACGAGTGGCGGCAACGCCTTTGCGGGCGATAAGAATGAGTGGCGCAGGGGGCGATAAGAATGAGTAGGTACTGGTTTTACAGGCGATTAACGCCGCAGGGGGTGATAAGAATGAGTGGCGGCAAATCGCGTGAGGGGCGATTAACAGTGCAGGGGGCAATAAGAATGGAGCGCAACGCGCTACGGGCGATTAACCGGCAGGGGGAACAAGAATGAGCAGGCGCAATCGCCACGGCTGGTTAACGGCAGCAGGGTAGGGCTAAGAATGAGTGGCGTAACGCTTACGGGCGAAACCGCGCAGGGGGAAAAGGCGAATGAGTGGCGGCACTTCGCCTTACGGGCGATTAACGGCAAGGGGCATGAAGAATGAGTGGCGGCTGCCTTTACGGTAATAACGCCGCAGAGGGCAATAAGAATTAGTGGCGTAAGTGCCTTACGGGCGATTAACGGCGAGGCAGGGGGCCATAAGAATGAGTGGTGGCAACGTTTCACGGCGGAACTAACGCAGGCAAAAATAAGAATGATTATGCAACGCCACGGGCTATTAACGCGTAGGGGGCGATAAAAATGAGTGGCGGCAACGCCACGGGCGACAACGGCGTGCAGATGGGCGATAATAATGATTGGCGGCAATCGCCCACGGGCAATTAACGGTGGCAGGGGGGTAACAAGAATGAGTGGAGGCAACGCTTCACGGGCAATTAATCGGCGGCAGGGGGCAATAAGAATGAGTGGCGGCAATGCCTTTACGCGGCATAAGAATGAGTGGCGGCAACGCTCTTGCGGGCGATAAGAATGAGTGGCAGGGGGGCGATAAGAATGAGTGGTGGGTACTGTGCTGGTAAGCGCATTAACGGCAGCAGGTGATAAGAATGAAAGTGGCAACCGCGGCGGGCGATCAACAGCGGCAGAAAAGTACAAGAATGAGCCGGGCAAGCATGGCGACAACGCAGGCAGGGGGCAATAAGAATGAGTGGGCGCAATCGCCAGCACGGGCTATTAATGGCAGCAGGGTGGGGGGCAATAAGAATGAGTGGCGTGCAACGCCACGGGCGATTAACGGCGCAGGCAATAAGAATGAGCGGCGCACTCGCCACGGGCGACAACGGCGGCAAGGAAGGGCAATAAGAATGAGTGGCGGCTGCCTTTACGGCAAATAACGGCGCAGAGAGGGCAATAAGAATTAGTGGCGTACTGCCTTTACGGGCGATTAACGCGCAGGGGCCATAAGAATGATTACATGCAACGCTCACGCGATTAACGGCGGGGCGATAAAATGAGTGGCGCAATCGCCTACGGGCGATTAACGAACGCAGGGGGGCGATAATAATGAGTGGCGGCACCCGCGTTACGGGTGAAACCATGCGAGGGGGGCAATAAGAATGAGTGGCGGCAATCGCCTTGGCGGGCGATTAACGCGGCGGCGGCAAAGGAAGACGAGTGGCGGCAATCGCCTTACGGGCAATTAACGGCAAGTAGCAATAAGAATGAGTGGCGGCAACGCCTTTCGGCGAAACGGCGCAGGGGGCGATAAGAATGAGGTGGCAACGCCTTACGCTATTAACGGCAGTAGGGGTGCAATAAGAATGAGTGGTGGCAATCGCCTGGCGGGCGATTAACGGCGCAAGGGGGGCGATAAGAATGAGTGGCGGCAATCGCCTTACGGGCAATTAACGGTGGCAGGGGGGCACAAGAATGAGTGCAGGCAACGCCCGGTCGACGACGGCAAGGGGGAAGAATGAGTGGCGCAAACGCCTTCACGGGCTTAACAACCGCGCAGGTACGATAAGAATGAGTGAAGGCAATCGCTTGCCGGCGACACCCGCAGGGGAACAAGAATGAGGGCGTGCTGCCCCACGGAAATTAACGGCAGCAGGGGCAATAAGAATGAGTGGCGGCCGCCTCACGGCAATTAACGCGCAGAGGGCACAAGAATTAGTGGCGGCAATTGCTCACGGCCGATTAACGGCGCAGGGGGCCATAAGAAGATTGGCGCAATCGCCTTTACGGGCGATTAACGGCGTAGGGGGATAAAATGAGTGGCGGCAATCGCCTTACGGGCGACAACGGCGGCAGGGGGGCGATAATAATGAGTGGGCGCAATCGCAAGCTACGGTGACAACGGCGGCAGGGGGGCAATAAGAATAGTGGCGGCAACGCCTGCGGGCGATTAACGGCGGCAAGGATAAGAATGAGTGGCGCAACGCCTTACGGGCAATTAACGGCAGGGGGGGGCAATAAGAATGGTGGCGCAATCGCTCGGCGACACCAGCGCAGGGGGCGATAAGCAAAATGAGTGGTGGCAACGCTCGGGCTGGCTATTAACGGCAGTAGGGGTAATCAAGAATGAGTGGTGGCAACCGCCTTATGGGCGATTAACCCGGCAAGTGCGGCGGCGATAAGAAGAGTGGCGCAACGCCTTTACGGGCAATTAACGGGGCAATAAGAATGAGTGCAGGCAATCGCCTTCCGGTCGATTTACGGCAGGGGAAGGTAAGAATGAGGCGGGCGCAACGCCCACGCGGCGACAACAGCAGCAGGTGGCGGAGTAAGAATGAGTGGGCGCAACGCCACGGGCGATTAACGGCGCAGGGCAATAAGAATGGAGGCGCAAGCCGCCAACGGCAACTAACGGCAGCAATGAGCGCAGCAATCGCTCACGGCGATTAACCAGGCAAGGGGCAATAAGAATGAGTGGCGGCTTTTGGCAGGTGAAAATAATGAGTTGCGGCAATTGCGTTACGGGCGATTAACGCGTGCAGGGGGGGCAATAAGAATGAGTGGTGGCAATCGCCTTCGGGCACCACGGCGGCAGGGCAATAAGAATGAGTAAGTGCCATCGCCACGGCTCAATTAACGGAGGCAGGCGGGCAAAAGAATGTCGGTAGGCAACGCCTTACGGCGATTAACGCGGCAGGGGGCGATAAGAATGAGTATGCGCAACGCTCACGGGCAACCAACAGCGCAGGGGGGCAATAAGAATGAGTGGCGCAATCGCCCTCACGTGGCATTGAACGCTGCAGGGGCAATAAGAATGAGTGGCGCAACGCCTCACGGTCGATAACAGAGTGCAGGGGGCAATAAGAATGAGTGGTGGCAATCACCTTACGGGCTATTAACGGCGGCAGGGGGGGCAATAAGAATGAAAGGCGCAATCGCCTTGGCGGGCGACAACGGCGACAGGGGGCAATAAGAATAGCGGCGCAACGCTACGGTTGATTATCGGAGGCAGGGGGCAATAAGAATGAGCGGTGGCAATCACCTTACGGTTAAACGGCAGCAGGGGGGTCAATAAGAATGAAAGGGCGGCACGCCTTTGGCAGGGCGATTAACGGCGAGGGGGACAATAAGAATGAGTGGCAGCAATCGCTTCCGGCGACAAACGGCGCAGGGGGCGATAAGAATGAGTGGGCGCACGCCGCTGGGCGATTAATTCAGGCAGCAGGGGGCAATAAGAATGGAGTCGGCATTCGCGCAAAGGGGCGAATAACGGCAGGGGCCAATAAGAATGAGTGGTGGCAACGTCGCCCACGGCTATTAACGGCGGAAGGCGATAAGAATGAGAGCGTAACGTTTTCGGATAACTAACGGCGCAGGGGGGGCAATAAGACGAGTGGCGGCACCGCTCTTGGCGGTTTATTCACGCCATGCAAGGGGCGATCAGAATGAGTGGCGGCTGCCTTCACGGGCAATTAACGTAGGGGGCGATAAGAATTGCGACGTAACGCCACGGGCAATTAATGGCGGCAGGGGGCAATAAGAATGAGTGGCGGTAATCGCATTACGGCGATAAGAATGAGTGAGGCAACGCTCTTGCCAAGACAAAAACGGCGGCAGGGGGCGATAAGAAACAGTGGCGGCAATTGCTCACAGGCAACATTATCGCTGCAGGGGGCGATATAAGAATGAGTGGATGCGGCAACTGCTGCCGATGGCGACAACATGCAGGGGGGGGCAACAAGAATGAGTGTCGGCAACGCGCTGGATGGCGCATAATAACCGGCAGCAGGGGCGGTTAAGAATGAGTGACGGCAATCGCTTTACGGGCGATTAACGGCGGCAGGGGGGGCATAAGAATGAGGCGGCCGCCACGGTATTAACGCGCAGGGGGCATGAGTGGCGTAACGCCTTACGGGCGATTAACGGCGCAGGGGGGCAATATGATGAGTGGCGCAATGCTTACGGGCGATTAACGGCAGCAGGGGGGGGCGACAGTGGCAGGTAACGCTTACGGGCGACAACGCAGTAGCGATAAGAATGAGTGGCGGCAATCGCCTTACGGCCGATAAACGCAAGGGCGATAAGAATGTGATAGTGGCAATTGCCTTACAGGAGATTAACGGCGCAGGGGGGCGATAAGAATGAGTAAGGCAACCGCCACACGGGCGATTAACGGCGCAGGGGGGGCAATAAGAATGAGTGTCGCAATCGCCAAGTACGGCGACACACGGCAGCAGGGGGCCAATAAGAATGAGTGGCAGCAAACGCCACGAAGGCTAACGGTGGCAGGGGGCAATAAGAATGAGTGGCGGCAAACGCCTTTACGGTCGATTAATGAGAGCAGAAGGGCAATAAGAATGAGTGGTGGCAATCACCTCACGGGCTATTAACGCAGCAGGGATGAAGAATGAGTGGCGCAACGCCTTGCGGGCACATTAACGGCGCAGGGGGACAATAAGAATGAAAGTGGCAGCAACGCTTTACGGGCGCAAAACGGCGACAGGGGGTGATAAGAATGAGTGGCGTGCAAATCGCTAAGGGGCGTATTAACGGGCGCAGGGGGCAATAAGAATGAGTGTCGGCAACGCTACGGCGATTGACGCGTAAGGGGCCAATAAGAATGAGAGTGCGTAACGCCTGCGGGCGATTAACGGCGAAGGGGGGCGATAAGAATGAGTGGCGGCAACGTTTTACGGGCACCAACGGCGGCAGGGGGGCAATACGTAATGAGTGGCGTAACGCTTTGCGGTTTGTTAACGGCAGAGGGACCATAAGAATGAGTGGGCGGCAACGCCTCGCCGGCGATTAACGGCGCAGGGAGGCCATAAGAATGAGTGGCGGCAACGTTTTACGGCGATTAACGCGGGGGAGGCGATAAGAATGAGTGGCGTAACGCTTTACGGCGACAACCGCGCAGGGGGGGCTATAAGAACGAGTGGCGTACCGCGTTACGGGCGATTGACGGCGCAGGGGCCAATAAGAATGAGAGGCGGCACCGCATTATGGGCGATTAACGGCGAAGGGGGGCGATAAGAATGAGTGGCGTTGCCTTCACGGGCAATTAACGCAGAGGGGCGATAATGAGGCGGCAACGCGTTATCGGCGACTTGACGGCAGGGGCCAATAAGAATGAGAGGCGCAATCGCCTTAAGGGCGACAACCGCGGCAGGGGGGGCCATATAAGAACAGGCGCAATCGCCTTACGGCGATTAAAGCGCAGGGGGCAAAAACGAGTGGCGGCAATCGCAAGCACGGCTATAATGGCAGCAGGGTGGGGGCAATAAGAATGAAAGGCCGCAACGCCTTACGGGCGACAACGGCGCAGGGGGCGATAAGAATGAGCGCGCAACAGCCTCGGCGGGCTATTAACAGCGCAGGGGCAATAAGAACAGTTGCGCAACGTGCCACGGCGACAACGGCGCGCAGGGTAAAAACGAGTGGCGGCAATCGCGCGCAATAAACGGCAGCAGGTTGCGGCAATAAGAATGAGTCCAACGCCACGGCGACTAACGCGCAGGGGGGGGCAATAAGAATGAAGTGGCGCAATCGCCTTAACCGGCGATTGACGGCGGCAACAAGAATGAGCGGCGCTGCCTTACGCAACACCACGCGCAGAGGGCAATAAGAATTAGTGGCGCAACGCCTTACGAAGCGACAACAGCCAGGGGGCCATAAGAGTGGCGCAACGCATTTACAGGCATTAACGCAAGCGCAGGGAGGCTATAAGAATAGTGGCGCAACGCTTTACGGCGATTAACAATGCAAGCAGGGGGCCATAAGAATGATTGGCGGCAACGCCACGCGACAACGGCGGTAGGGGGCGATAAAATGAGTATGCGCAATCGCCTACGGCGATTAACGGCGCAAGCGAAACAATGAAGTGCAATCGCCTTCGCAAGCGACACCAAACGCGCAAGGGGGGCGATAAGAATGAGTGGCGGCAACGCTTCACGGGCAATAAATAACGGCAGCAGGGGGCAACAAGAATGAGTGCAAACCGCCCGTCTAACAACGGCGCAGGGGGCAGTAAGAATGAGTGGCGCAACGCTGGCGACAAACAGCGGCAGGCGAATAATAACAGGCGCAACGCTCACCGGCGAAACCCGGCAGGGGCAAAGAATGAGTGGCGGCTGCCTTACTTGCAATTAACGCAGAGTGGGGGCAATAATACGAATGCGGCAACGCTTACGCGACATTAACGCCGCAGGGCGAAAAGAATAAAAGAGCAGTAACGCCTACAGGCGACAAGGGCGCAGAGGCAACAATGAGAATAGTGGTGGCAACAGGCGATGTAAAATAACAAAATGAGTGCGGCAACGCACGGGCAATTAACGGTAGCAGGGCACAAGAATGAGTGGCGCAACTGCTCACGGGTCGATTAACGGCGCAGAGGGGCAGTAAGAATAGTGGCACCAACGCCACGGGCTACAACGGCAGGGAAGCACAAGAACGAGTGGTGGCAATGCCTACGGGCTATTACCGCAGTAGGGTGCAATAAGAACGAGTAGGCACGTTTTACGTTGAAACGCCAGGCAAAAATACGCGAATGAGTGGCGCAACGCTTACGGGCGATTAACGCGCAGGGGAGGCTAACAAGAATAGTGGTGGCAAATGCCCACGGCGAAACGCGCAGGGGGGCCAACAAGAATGAGGGCGCAACGCGTTAATGGCGCACTGACGGCGCAGTGCCAATAAGAATAGAGGCGGCAACGCCTTGCGGCCACAATAACGGCGGCAGGGGGCGATAAGAAACGAGTGGTGCACCGCCACGGAAAACAACGGCAGTAGGCATTAAGAATGAGTGAGGCAATGCTCACGCAAGGATTAACGCGCAAAGGGGTCAAAAGAATGAGTGAGAGCCAACGCCTCACGGCGACAACGGCGCAGGGGGCGATAAGAATGAGTGGTGGCAACGCCTTACGGGCTACTAACGGAGTAGTGCACAATAAGAATGAGTGCAAGGCAATCACCACGGGCCACAACCGCAGGGGCCACAAGAACGACTGGCGCAATCGCTCACGGCCTATTAACGCAGCGAAGGCTCAAGACGAGTGGCGGCTTCACCACTTGCAATTAACGGCAGGGCAATAAGAATGAGCGGCGCAACCTCACGCCATTAACTCAAGCAGCAAAGGCACAAGAATGGAAGGCAACCGCCTTTGCGGTCGACAGGCAGGGGGCAAAAGAATGAGTGCGAAACGCCTTGCGCACTAACGGCGGCAGGGGGGCCAAGAATGAAGTGGCGGCAACGATTATGGAAGATTAACGGTGAAGGGGGGCGACAAGAACGAGTGGCGGCGCCCACGGGCAATTAACGCGTAGGGGGCGATAAGAATGAGGGCGGCAATCGCGCACGGCGATTGACGCGCAGGGGCCAATAAAAGAAAGAGGCGCGCAACGCCTTGCGAAGCAAAACGAAATACAAGAATATGAAAGCTGTCTTCACGGGCAATTAACCATGTAGGGTAGCGATAAGAATAATGAGCAACGCCTTTACGGCAATTAATGGCGCAGGGGCACAAGAAGGGCGTAACGCTTTACGGGCATAAGAATGAGGCGGGCAACGCCTTACGGGCAAGACAAGAATGAAGCAGGCGGGCGATAAGAATGAGTAGGCAATCGTACTACAGGCGACAACGCAAGGCAGGTGATAAGAATGAGGCGCAAACCGGGCAAGGCGGGCGATTAACACGCAGGGGGCAATAAGAATGAAGCATGGACCAAGCATGGCGATTAACGCGCAGGGGGGCAATAAGAATGAGGCGCAACTCGCCACGGGCTGGCTAACACGGCAGCAGGGTGGGGGCAACAAGAAAAGTGCAACGCCCACGGGCGAAACCCATGCAGGGGGGCAATAAGAATAGAGTGGCGCACCGCCACGGGAAGGCGAAAGCAAGGGGGGCAATAAGAATGAGTGATAAAAGCGCTTTTACGGTAAATTAACGCAAGAGGGCAATAAGAATTGGGTGGCAATGTTTTACGGGCGATAATGCGCAGGGAAATATAAGAGAATGAGATGTGTAACGCTTACGGCGAGCTTAACGGCGCAGGGGGGCCAAGGTTAATGACATGCAATGCCTTACGGGCGTATTAACGGCGTAGGGGGAAGTAAAAATAGTATGCACCGCCACGAAGATTAACGGCGCAGGGGGCGATAACAATGACAGCAAGGATGCAAATCGAAACCAGCTAACACTGAT
>NW_024715690.1:0-14730 GCF_018991925.1 Homarus americanus | reverse complement strand
CTGATCGAGTATAACAAAGTCCCCTGATCGAGTATAACAAAGTCAACTGATCGAGCATAACAAAGGCACCCGGGTCGAGTATAACAATGTCCCCTGGTCGAGTATAACAAAGTCCCCTGATCGAGTAAAACAATGTCCCCTGGTCGAGTATAACAAAGTCCCCTAATCGAGTATAACAAAGCCCCGGATCGAGCATAACAAAGGCCCCTGGTCGAGCATAACAAAGTCCCCTGGTCGAGTATAACAAAGTCCCCTGATCGAGCATAAGGCCCCTTGTCGAGTATAACAAAGTCTCCTGGCCGAGTATAACAAAGTCCCCTGATCGATATAACAAAGTCCCCTAATCGAGTATAACAAAGGACCCTTATCGAGTATAACAAAGCCCCAATGATCGAGTATAACAAAGACCCCTGATCAAATATAAAAGTCCCCTGAGCGAGTATATCAAAGCTCCCTTCTCGAGTATAACAAAGTCTCCTCATCGAGTATAACAAAGTTCCTTGATCGAGTATAACAAAGTCCCCAAATCGAGTATATCAAAGGCCCCTGATCGAGTATAGCAAAGTACCCTGATCGAGTATAACAAACTCCCCTGATCATGTATACCAAAGTCCCCTGACCGAGTATAACAAAGTCACCTGATCGAGTATAACAAAGTCCCTTGCTCGAGTATAACAAAGTCCCCTGATCGAGCATAAGAAACGCCCCAGATCGAGTATAACAAAGCCGCCTGGTCGAGTATAACAAAGTCCCTCATGAGTAAAAACAAAGTCCCATGAACGAATATAACAAATCACCTGATCGAGTATACTAAAGTCCCCTGATCGATTATAACAAAAGCCCCTGTTTGAGTATAAAAATGGCCCCTCATCGAGTATAACAAAGACCCCTAAATGAGTATAACAAAGTCCCATGATCGAGTATAACAAAGCCCCCTCATCGAGTATGACAAAGGCCCCTGATCGAGTATAACAAAGCCCCCTGATCGAGTATAACAAAGTCCTCTGAACGAGTATAACAAAGTCACCTGATTGAGTATACCAAAGACCTCTGATCGAGTATAACAAAGGCCTCTGTTCGAGTATAACAAAGTCCCTGAACGATTACAACAAAGTCCCCTGATCGAGTATAACAAAGTCCCCTGATCGAGTATAACAAAGCCCCGGATCGTGAATAACAAAGGCCCCTGGTCGAGCATAACAAAGTCCCCTGGTCGATTATAACAAAGTCCCCTGATCGAGAGAAACAAAGTCCCCTGGTCGAGTATAACAAAGTCCCCTGGTCAAGTAAATCAAAGTCCCCTCATCGAGTATAACAAAGTCCCGTGATCGAGTATAACAAAGTCCCCTAATCGAGTATAACAAAGCCCCGGATTGAGCATAACAAAGGCCCCTGGTCGAGCATAACAAAGTCCCCTCATCGAGTATAACAAAGTCCCCTTATCGAGAGAAACAAAGTCCCCTGGTCGAGTATAACAAAGTCCCCTGGTCAAGTAAATCAAAGTCCCCTCATCGAGTATAACAAAGTCCCGTGATCGAGTATAACAAAGTGCCCTAATCGAGTATAACAAAGCCCCGGATCGAGCATAACAAAGGCCCCTGGTCGAGCATAACAAAGTCCCCTGGTCAAGTATAACAAAGTCCCCATGTCAACAGAAACAAAGTCCCCTGGTCAAGTATAACAAAGTCCACTGATCGAGTATAACAAAGTCCCCTGATCGAGTATAACAAAGTCCCCTTATCGAGTATAACAAAAAGGCTCCAGGTCGAGCATAACAAAGCTCCCTGGTCGAGTATAACAAAGTCTCCTGATCGAGTAAAACAAAGTCCCCTGGTCGAGTATAACAAAGACCCCTGATCGAGTATAACAAAGCCCCTTGATAGAGAAAAACAAAGTCCCCTGATTGAGTATAACAAAGTCACTTGATCGAGTATAACAAAGTCCCCTGATCGAGCATAACAAAGGCACTCTGGTCGAGTATATTAAAGCCCCTTGATCGAGTATGACAAAGACCCATGAACGAATATAACAAAGTCACCTGATCGAGTATAACAAAGTCCCCTGAATGAGTATAACAAAGGCCCCCGATCGAGAATAACAAAGCCACCTGACCGAGTATAACAAAGTCCCCTGGTCGAGTATAACAAAGTCCCCTGATCGAGTAAAGCAAAGTCCCCTGGTCGAGTATAACAAAGTCCCTTGATTGAGTATAACAAAGTCCTCTGATCGAGTATAACAAAGTCTCCTGGTCGAGCATAACTAAGGCCCCTGGTCGAGTTTAAAAACGTCCCCTGGTCGAGTATAACAAAGTCCCCTGGACGACTATAACAAAGTCTCATGATCGAGTATAAAAAAGCCCCCTCATCGAGTATAGCAAAGTCCCCTGATCGAATATAACAAAGCCCCCTGCTCGAGTAAAACAAAGTCCCCTGATTGAGTATAACAAAGTCCCCTGATCGAATATAACAAAGCCCCCTGCTCGAGTAACCCCAAGTCCCCTGATTGAGTATAACAAAGTCCTCTGAACAAGTATAACTAAGTCACCTGATCGAGTATACCAATGTCCCTTGATCGAGTATAACAAAGGCCCCTCATCGAGAATAACAAAGACCCTGAACGAGTACAACAAAATCCCCTGATCGATTATAACAAAGTCCCCTCATCTAGTATAACAAAGAACCAGATCGAGCATAACAAAGGCCCCTGGTCGAGTATAACAAAGTCCCCTGATCGAGAGAAACAAAGTCCCCTGGTCGAGTATAACAAAGTCCCCTGATCGAATATAACAAAGCCCCCTCATCGGGAAAAAGAAAGTCCCCTGATTGAGTATAACAAAGTACTCTGATCGAGTAAATCAAAGTCCCCTCTTCAAGTAAAAGAAACTCCCCTCATCGAGTATAACAAAGTCCCGTGATCGAGTATAACAAAGTCCCCTAATCGAGTATAACAAAGGCCCCTAATCGAGTATAACAAAGTCCCCTGATCGAGTATACCAAAGCCCCGGATCGAGCACATCAGCAGCCCCTTGGTCGAGCGCGGGAAACCCCGGTCGAGTATACCAAAGTCCCCTGATCGAGTAAAACAAAGTCCCTTGGTCGAGTATAACAAAGTCCCCTGATCGGGTATAACAAAGCCCCCTGGTCGAGTATAACAAAGCCCCCTGATCGAGTATGACAAAGTCCTATGAACGAATATAACAAAGTCACCTGATCGAGTATAACAAAGTCCCCTGAATGAGTATAACAAAGGGCCCCGATCGAGTATAACAAAGGCACCTGATCGAGTATAACAAAGTCCCCTGGTCGAGTATAACAAAGTCCCCTGATCGCGTAAGACAAATTCCCCAGGTCGAGTATAACAAAGTCCCCTGATTGAGTATAACAAAGTCCTCTGATCGAGTATAACAAAGTCCCCTGGTCGACCATAACAAAGGCCCCAGGTCGAGTATAAAAACGTCCTTTGATCGAGCATAACAAAGTCTCCCTGTTCGAGTATAACAAAGTCCCCTGGTCGAGTATAACAAAGTCCCCTGATCGAGTATAACGAAGGCCCCTGATCGAATATAACAAAGTCACCTGATGGAGTATAACAAAGCCCCCTTGATCGAGTATAACAAAGACCCCTGATCAAATATAAAAAGTCCCCTGATTCAGTATAACAAAGTCCCCTCATCGAGTATAACAAATTCCCATAATCGAGCATAACAAAGGCACCCTGGTAGAGTATAACAAAGTCCCCTGGTCGAGTATAACAAAGTCCCCTGATCGAGAGAAACAAAGTCCCCTGGTCGAGTATAACAAAGTCCCCTGATCGAGTATAACAAAGCCCCCTCATCGAGAAAAACAAAGTCCACTGATTGAGTATAACAAAGTACTCTGATCGAGTAAAACAAAGTTCCCTGGTCGAGTAAAACAAAGTCCCCAGATCGAGTATAACAAAGTCCCCTGATCGAGTATAACAAAGCCCCGGTTCGAGCATAACAAAGGCCCCTGGTCGAGCATAACAAAGTCCCCTGGTCGAGTATAACAAAGTCCCCTGATCGAGAGAAACAAAGTCCCCTGGTTGCATATAACAAAGTCCCCTGATCGAGTATAACAAAGTCCCCTGATCGAGTATAACAAAGTCCCCTGATCGAGTATAACAAAGTCCCCTGATCGAGCGTAACAAAGGCACCCTGTTCGAGTATAACAAAGTCCCCTGGTCGAGTATAACAAAGTCCCTTGATCATGTATAACGAAGGCCCCTGATCGAGTATAACAAAGTCCCCTGATCGAGTATAACAAAACCCCTTGATCGAGTATAACAAAGCCCCCTGATCAAATATAAAAAGTCCCCAGATTGAGTTTAACAAAGTCCCCTCATCGAGTATAACAAAGACCTCTGATCGAGTATAACAAAGTCCCCTGAACGAGTATAACAAAGCCCCCTGATCGAGTATAACAAAGTCCCCTGATCGAGTATAAGAAAGTTCCCTGATCGAGGGTAACAAAGTCCCCTGATCGAGTATAATAAAGTTCCCTGATCGAGTAAAACAAAGTCCCCTGGTCAAGTATAACAAAGGCCCCTAATCGAGTATAACAAAGACCTCTCATTGAGTATAACAAAGTCCCCTGAGCGAATAAAAAAAAGGCCCTCTTCGAGCATAAGAAAGTCCCCTGGTCGAGTATACCAAAGTCCCCTGATCGAGTAAAACAAAGTCCAAAGGCGAGTATAACAAATTCCCCTAATCGAGAGAAACAAAGTCGCCTAATCGAGTAAAACAAAGTCCCCTATTCAAGTATAACAAAGGCCCCTAATCGAGTATAACAAAGACCTCTGATTGAGTATAACAAAGTCCCCTGAGCGAATATAAAAAAGGCCCCTGGTCGAGCATAACAAAGTCCCCTGGTCGAGTATACCAAAGTCCCCTAATCGAGTTAAACAAAGTCCACTGGTCGAGTATAACAAAGTCCCCTGAACGAGAGAAACAAAGTCCACTGGTCGAGTATAACAAAGTCCCCTGATCGAGTATAACAAAGCCCCCTCATCGAGAAAAACAAAGTCCCCTGATTGAGTATAACAAAGTACTCTGATCGAGTAAAACAAAGTCCCCTGGTCGAGTAAAACACAGTCCTCTGATCCAGTATAACAAATTCCCCTATTTGAGTATAACAAAGTCCCCTGACCGAGTATAACAAAGGCCCCTGATCGAGTATAACAAAGTCCCCTGATCGAGTATAACAAAGCCCCGGATCGAGCATAACAAAGGCCCCTGGTCGAGCATAACAAAGTCCCCTGGTCGAGTATAACAAAGTCCCCTAATCGAGAGAAACAAAGTCCCCTGGTTGCATATAACAAAGTCCCCTGATCGAGTGTAACAAAGCCCCCTGATAGAGAAAAACAAAGTCCCCTGATTGAGTATAACAAAGTCCCTTGATCAAGTATAACAAAGTCCGCTGATCGAGCATAACAAAGGCACCCTGGTCTAGTATAACAAAGCCCCTTGATCGAGTATGACAAAGTCCCATGAACGAATATAACAAAGTCACGTGATCGAGTACCACAAAGTCCCCTGGTCGAGTATAACAAAGTCCCCTGATTGAGTAAGACAAAGTCTCCAGGTCGAGTATAACAAAGTCCCCTGATTGAGTATAACAAAGTCCTCTGATCGAGTATAACAAAGTTCCCAGGTCGAGCATAAGAAAGGCCCCAGGTCGAGTATAAAAACGTCCCCTGATCGAGCATAACAAAGGCACCCTGGTCGAGTACAACAAAGTACCCGGGTCGAGTATAACAAAGTCCCCTGATCGAGTATAACGAAGGCCCCTGATCGAGTATAACAAAGTCACCTGATCGAGTATAACAAAGCCCCCTTGATCGTGTATAACAAAGACCCCTGATCAAATATAAAAAGTCCCCTGTTTCAGTATAACAAAGTCCCCTCATCGAGTATAACAAATTCCCATGATCGAGCATAACAAAGGCACCCTGGTAGAGTATAACAAAGTCTCCTGGTCGAGTATAACAAAGTCCCCTGATCGAGAGAAACAAAGTCCCCTGGTCGAGAATATCAAAGTCCCCTGATCGAGTATAACAAAGCCCCCTCATCGAGAAAAACAAAGTCCCCTAATTGAGTATAACAGCACTTGATCAGTAAAACAAAGTCCCTGGTCGAGTAAAACAAAGTCCCTGATCGAGTATAACAAAGTCCACTCACTGAGTATAACAAAGTCCCTGATCAAGTATAACAAAGGCCCCTGATCGAGTATAACAAAGTCCCCTGATCGAGTATAACAAAGCCCCGGATCGAGCAAAACAAAGGCCTTTGGTCGAGCATAACAAAGTCCCCTGGTCGAGTATAACAAAGTCCCCTGATCGAGAGAAACAAAGTCCCCTGGTCGCATATAACAAAGTCCCCTGTTTGAGTATAACAAAGTCCCTTGATCGAGTATAACAAAGTCCCCTGATCGAGCATAACAAAGTCCTCTTGATCGAGAGAAGCAAAGTCCCTTGGTCGAGTATATAACAAAGTCCCTGATCAAGTATAACAAAAGCCCTCATCGAGAAAAACAGTCCCTGATTGAGAGTAACAAAAGCACTTGATCGAGAAACAGTACCCCTGTCGAGTATAACAAAGTCCCCTGATCGAGTATACCGAAAGTCCCTGATCGAGGAGTAACAAAGTCCTCTGATCGAGTATGCGCGCCCTGATCGAGTATAACAAAGTCCCCTGATCGAGTATAACAGTTTTCCCCGGATCGAGCATAACAAAGGCCCCTTGGTCGAGTATAACAAAGTCCCTGGTCGAGTATAACAAAGTCCCCTAATCGAGAGAAACAAAGGCCCCTGATCGAGTATAACAAAGTCCCCTGATCGAGTATAACAAAAAGGCTCCTGGTCGAGCATAACTAAGTTCCCTGGTCGAGTATAACAAAGTCTCCTGATTGAGTAAAACAAAGTCCCCTGGTCGAGTATAACAAAGTCCAATGATCTAGTATAACAAAGCCCCCTGATCGAGAAAAACAAAGTCCCCTGATTGAGTATAACAAAGTCCCCTGATCAAGTATAACAAAGTCCCCTGATCGAGCATAACAAAGGCACCCTGGTCGAGTATAACAAAGTCCCCTGGTCGAGTATAACAAAGTCCCCTGATCGTGTATAACGAAGGCCCCTGAGCGAGTATAACAAAGTCTCCTAATCGAGTATAGCAAAGCCCCCTTGATCGAGTATAACAAAGCCCCCTCATCAAATATAAAAAGTCCCCCGATTGAGTATAACAAAGTTCCCTCATCGAGCATAACAAATTCCCATGATCGAGCATAACAAAGGCACCCTGGTCGAGCATAACAAAGTCCGCTGGTAGACTATAACAAAGTCCCCTGATCGAGTATAACAACGACCTCTGATCGAGTATAACAAAGTCCCCTTATCGAGTATAACAAAAAGGCTCCTGGTCGAGCATAACAAAGTCCCCTGGTCGAGTATAACAAAGTCTCCTGATCGAGTAAAACAAAGTCCCCTGGTCGAGTATAACAAAGACCCCTGATCGAGTATAACAAAGCCCCCTGATAGAGAAAAACAAAGTCCCCTAATTGAGTATAATAAAGTCCCTTGATCGAGTATAACAAAGTCCCCTGATCGAGCATAACAAAGGCACCCTGGTCGAGTATAACAAAGCCCCCTGATCGAGTATGACAAAGACCCATGAACGAATATAACAAAGTCACCTGATCGAGTATAACAAAGTCCCCTGAATGAGAATAACAAAGGCCCCCGATCGAGTATAATAAAGGCACCTGACCGAGTATAACAAAGTCCCCTGGTCGAGTATAACAAACTCCCCTGATCGAGTAAAACAAAGTCCCCTGGTCGAGTATAACAAAGTCCCCTGGTTGAGTATAACAAAGTCCCCTGATCGAGTAAGACAAAGTCCCCAGGTCGAGTATAACAAAGTCCCCTGATTGAATATAACAAAGTCCTCTGATCGAGTATAACAAAGTCCCCTGGTCGAGCATAACAAAGGCCCCAGGTCGAGTACAAAAAGTCCCCTGATCGAGCATAACAAAGGCACCCTGGTCGAGTATAACAAAGTCCCCTGGTCGAGTATAACAAAGTCCCCTGATCGAGTATAACAAAGGCCCCTGATCGAGTATAACAAAGTCACCTGATCGAGTATAACAAAGCCCCCTTGATCGAGTATAACAAAGACCCTTGATCAAATATAAAAAGTCCCCTGATTCAGTATAACAAAGTCCCCTCATCGAGTATAACAAATTCCCATGATCGAGCATAACAAACGCACCCTGGTAGAGTATAACAAAGTCCCCTGGTCGAGTATAACAAAGTCCCCTGATCGAGAGAAACAAAGTCCCCTGGTCGAGTATAACAAAGTCCCCTGATCGAGTATAACAAAGCCCCCTCATCGAGAAAAACACAGTCCCCTGATTGAGTATAACAAAGTACTCTGATCGAGTAAAACAAAGTTCCCTGGTCGAGTAAAACAAAGTCCCCTCATCGAGTATAACAAAGTCCCGTGATCGAGTATAACAAAGTCCCCTAATCGAGTATAACAAAGGCCCATGATCGAGTATAACAAAGTCCCCTGATCGAGTATAACAAAGCCCCGAATCGAGCATAACAAAGGCCCTGGTCAAGCATAACAAAGTCCCCTGGTCGAGTATAACAAAGTCCCCATGTCAACAGAAACAAAGTCCCCTGGTCGGGTATAACAAAGTCCCCTGATCGAGTATAACAAAGTCCCCTGATCGAGTATAACAAAGTCCCCTTATCGAGTATAATAAAAAGGCTCCTGGTCGAGTATAACAAAGTCTCCTGATCGAGTAAAACAAAGTCCCCTGGTCGAGTATAACAAAGTCCCCTGATCGAGTATAACAAAGCCCCCTGATAGAGAAAAACAACGTCCCATGATTGAGTATAACAAAGTCCCTTGATCGAGTATAACAAAGCCCCCTGATCGAGTATGACAAAGTCCCATGAACGAATATAACAAAGTCACCTGATCGAGTATAACAAAGTCCCCTGAATGAGTATAACAAAGGTCCCCGATCGAGTATAACAAAGGTCCCCGATCGAGTATAACAAAAGCACCTGACCGAGTATAACAAAGTCCCCTGGTCGAGTATAACAAAGTCCCCTGATCGAGAAAGACAAAGTCCCCAGGTCGAGTATAAAAACGTCCCCTGATCGAGTCTAACAAAGACCTCTCATTGAGTATAAAAAAGTCCCCTTAGCGAATAAAAAAAAAGGCCCCTCGTCGAGCATAAGTAAGTCCCCTGGTCGAGTATAACAAAGTCCCCTGATCGAGTATAAGAAAGCCCCCTTGATCGAGTATAACAAAGCCCCCTCATCAAATATAAAAAGTCCCCCGATTGAGTATAACAAAGTTCCCTCATCGAGCATAACAAATTCCCATAATCGAGCATAACAAAGGCACCCTGGTCGAGCATAACAAAGTCCGCTGGTAGAGTATAACAAAGTCCCCTGATCGAGTATAACAACGACCTCTGATCCCAATTATAACAAAGTCCCACCTTATCGAGTATAACAAAAAAGGCTCCTGGTCGACTATAACAAAGTCTCCTGATCGAGTAAAACAAAGTCCCCTGGTCGAGTATAACAAAGTCCCATGATCGAGTATAACAAAGCCCCCTGATCGAGAAAAACAAAGTCCCCTGATTGAGTATAACAAAGTCCCCTGATCGAGTATAACAAAGTCCCCTGATCGAGCATAACAAAGGCACCCTGGTCGAGTATAACAAAGCCCCCTGATCGAGTATGACAATGACCCATGAACGAATATAACAAAGTCACCTGATCGAGTATAACAAAGTCCCCTGAATGAGTATAACAAAGACCCCGATCGAGTATAACAAAGGCACCTGACCGAGTATAACAAAGTCCACTGGTCGAGTATAACAAAGTCCTCTGATCGAGTAAGACAAAGTCCCCAGGTCGAGAATAACAAAGTCCCGTGATTGAGTATAACAAAGTCCCTTGATCGAGTATAACAAAGTCCCCTGGTCGAGTATAACAAAGTCCCCTGATCGAGTAAGACAAAGTCCCCAGGTCGAGTATAACAAAGTCCCCTGATTGAGTATAACAAAGTCCTCTGATCGAGTATAACAAAGTCCCCTGGTCGAGCATAACAAAGGCCCCAGGTCGAGTAAAAAAACGTCCCCTGATCGAGCATAACAAAGGCACCCTGGTCGAGTATAACAAACTCCCCTGGTCGAGTATAACAAAGTCCCTTGATCGAGTATAACGAAGGCCCCTGATCGAGTATAACAAAGTCACTTGATCGAGTATAACAAAGCCCTCTTGATCGAGTATAACAAAGACCCCTGATCAAATATAAAAAGTCCCCTGATTCAGTATAACAAAGCCCCTCATCGAGTATAACAAATTCCCATGATCGAGCATAACAAAGGCACCCTGGTAGAGTATAACAAAGTCCCCTGGTCGAGTATAACAAAGTCCCCTCATCGAGTATAACAAAGACCTCTGATCGAGTATAACAAAGTCCCCTGATCGAGTATAACAAAGCCTCCTGATCGAGTATAACAAAGTCCCCTGATCGAGTATAACAAAGTCCCCTGATCGAGTGTAACAAAGTCCCCTGATCGAGTTTAATAAAGTCCCCTGATCGAGTAAAACAAAGTCCCCTGGTCAAGTATAACAAAGGCCCCTAATCGAGTATAACAAAGACCTCTTATTGAGTATAACAAAGTCCCCTGAGCGAATAAAAAAAAAGGCCCCTCGTCGAGCATAAGAAAGTCCCCTGGTCGAGTATACCAAAGTCCCCTGATCGAGTAAAACAAAGTCCGAAGGCGAGTATAACAAAGTCCCCTGATCGAGAGAAACAAATTCACCTGATCGAGTAAAACAAAGTCCCCTAGTCAAGTATAACAAAGGCCCCTAATCGAGTATTACAAAGACCTCTGATTGAGTATAACAAAGTCCCCTAAGCGAATAAAAAATGGCCCCTGGTCGAGCATAACAAAGTCCCCTGGTTGAGTATACCAAACTCCCCTGATCGAGTAAAACAAAGTCCCCTGGTCGAGTATAACAAAGTCCCCTGATCGAGTATAACAAAGCCCCCTCATCGAGAAAAACAAAGTCCCCTTATTGAGTATAACAAAGTACTCTGATCGAGTATAACAAAGTCCCCTGGTCGAGTAAAACAAAGTCCCCTTATCGAGTATAACAAAAAGGCTCCTCGTCGAGCATAACAAAGTCCCCATATCAAGTATAACAAAGGCCCCTGATCGAGTATAACAAAGTCCCCTGATCGAGTATAACAAAGCCCCGGATCGAGCAAAACAAAGGCCTTTGGTCGAGCATAACAAAGTCCCCTGGTCGAGTATAACAAAGTCCCCTGATCGAGAGAAACAAAGTCCCCTGGTCGCATATAACAAAGTCCCCTGTTTGAGTATAACAAAGTCCCCTGATTGAGTATAACAAAGTCCCCTGATCGAGTATAACAAAAAGGCTCCTGGTCGAGCATAACTAAGTCCCCTGGTCGAGTATAACAAAGTCTCCTGATCGAGTAAAACAAAGTCCCCTGGTCGAGTATAACAAAGTCCACTGATCGAGTATAACAAAGCCCCCTGATCGAGAAAAACAAAGTCCCCTAATTGAGTATAACAAAATCCCCTGATCGAGTAAAACAAAGTCCCCTGATCGAGTATGTTCGCTGGCACCCTGGTCGAGTATAACAGAGCCCCTGATCGAGTATAACAGCCCTCATCGAGAGAAAACAAAGTCCCTCATTGAGTATAACAAAGCACTCTGATCGAGTATAACAAAAGTCCCTGGTCGAGTAAAATAAAGTCCTTATCCGAGTATATAACAAAGTTCGCCGAGCATACAACAAAGTCCCCTTATCAAGTATAACAAAGGCCCTGATCGAGTATAACAAAGTCCCCTGATCGAGTATAACAAGCTCCCTGATCGAAAGCAAAAACAAAGGCCCCTGGTCGAGCATAACAAAGTCCCCTGGTCGAGTATAACAAAGTCCCCTAATAGAGAGAAACAAAGTCCCATGGTTGCATATAACAAAGTCCCCTGATCGAGTATAACAAAGTCCCCTGATCGAGTATAACAATGTCCCCTTTTCGAGTATAACAAAAAGGCTCCTGGTCGAGCATAACTAAGTCCCCTGGTCGAGTATAACAAAGTCTCCTGATCGAGTAAAACAAAGTCCCCTGGTCGAGTATAACAAAGTCCAATGATCGAGTATAACAAAGCCCCCTCATCGAGAAAAACAAAGTCCCCTGATTGAGTATAACAAAGTCCCCTGATCGAGTATAACAAAGTCCCTTCGAGCATAACAAAGGCACCCTGATCGAGTATAACAAAGTCCCCTGATCGAGTATAACAAAGCCCCCTCATCGAGAAAAACAAAGTCCCCTAATTGAGTATAACAAAGTACTCTGATCGAGTAAAACAAAGTCCCCTGGACGAGTAAAACAAAGTCCCCTGATCGAGTCTAACAAAGTCCCCTGATCGAGTATAACATAGTCCCCTGACCGAGTATAACAAAAAGGCTCCTCGTCGAGCATAACTAAGTCCCCTGGTCGAGTAAAACAAAGTCTCCTGATCGAGTAAAACAAAGTCCACCTGGTCGAGTATAACAAAGTCCAATGATCGAGTATAACAAAGCCCCCTGATCGAGAAAAACAAAGTCCCCTGATTGAGTATAACAAAGTCCCCTGATCGAGTATAACAAAGTCCCCTGTTCGAGCTTAACAAAGGCACCCTGGTCTAGTATAAAAATGTCCCCTGGTCGAGTATAACAAAGTCCAATGATCGAGTATAACGAAGGCCCCTGATTGAGTATAACAAAGTCCCCTGATCGAGTATAACAAAGCCCCTTGATCGAGTATAACAAAGCCCCCTGATCAAATATAAAAAGTCCCCAGATTGAGTATAACAAAGTCCCCTCATCGAGTATAACAAATTCCCATGATCGAGCATAACAAAGGCACCCTGGTCGAGCATAACAAAGTCCCCTGGTCGAGCATAACAAAGTCCCCTGATCGAGTATAACAAAGACCTCAGATCGAGTATACCAAAGTCCTCTGATCGAGTATAACAAAGCCCCCTAATCGAGTATAACAAAGTCCCCTGATCGAGTATAAGAAATTCCCCTGATCGAGTGTAACAAAGTCCCCTAATCGAGTATAACAAAGTCCCCTGATCGAGTAAAACAAAGTCCCCTGGTCAAGTATAACAAAGGCCCCTAATCGAGTATAACAAAGACCTCTGAGTATAACAAAGTCCCCTGAGCGAATAAAAAAAAGGCCCCTGGTCGAGCATAACAAAGTCCCCTGATTGAGTATACCAAAGTCCCCTAATCGAGTAAAGCAAAGTCCCCTGGTCGAGTATAACAAAGACCCCTGATCGAGAGAAACAAAGTCCCCTGGTCGAGTATAACAAAGTCCCCGGATTGAGTATAACAAAGTCCCTTGATCGAGTATAACAAAGTCCCCTGATCGAGCATAACAAAGGCACCCTGGTCGAGCATAACAAAGCCCCCTGATCGAGTATGACAAAGTCCCATGAACGAATATAACAAAGTCAACTGATCGAGTATAACAAAGTCCCCTGAATGAAAATAACAAAGGTCCCCGATCGAGTATAACAAAGGCACCTGACCGAGTATAACAAATTCCCCTGGTCGATTATATTAAAGTCCCCTGATCGAGTAAGACAAAGTCCCCAGGCCGAGTATAACAAAGTCCCCTGATTGAGTATAACAAAGTCCTCTGATCAAGTATAACAAAGTCCCCTGGTCGAGCATAACAAAGGCCCCAGGTCGAGTATAAAAATGTCCCCTGATCGAGCATAACAAAGGCACCCTAGTCGAGTATAACAAAGTCCCCTGATCGAGTATAACAAAGCCCCCTTGATCGAGTTTAACAAAGACCCCTGATCAAATATAAAAAGTCCCCTGATTCAGTATAACAAAGTCCCCTCATCGAGTATAACAAATTCCTATGATCGAGCATAACAAAGGCACCCTGGTAGAGTTTAACAAAGTCCCCTGGTCGAGTATAACAAAGTCCCCTCATCGAGTATAACAAAGACCTCTGATCGAGTATAACAAAGCTCCCTGATCGAGTATAACAAAGCCCCCTGATCGAGTATAACAAAGTCCGAAGGCGAGTATAACAAACTCCCCTGATCGAGAGAAACAAAGTCACCTGATCGAGTAAAACAAAGTCCCCTAGTCAAGTATAACAAAGGCCCCTAATCGAGTATAACAAAGACCTCTCATTGAGTATAACAAAGTCCCCTGAGCGAATAAAAAAAAGGCCCCTCATCGAGCATAAGAAAGTCCCCTGGTCGAGTATACCAAAGTCCCCTGATCGAGTAAAACAAAGTCCGAAGGCGAGTATAACAAAGTCCCCTGATCGAGAGAAACAAAGTCACCTGATCGAGTAAAACAAAGTCCCCTAGTCAGAGATAATAAAGGCCCCTAATCGAGTATAACAAAGACCTCTGATTGAGTATAACAAAGTCCCCTGAGCGAATAAAAATTAGGCCCCTGGTCAAGCATAGCAAAGTCCCCTGGTCGAGTATACCAAAGTCCCCTAATCGAGTAAAACAAAGTCCCCTGGTCGAGTATAACAAAGTCCCCTGATCGAGAGAAACAAAGTCCCCTGTTCGAGTATAACAAAGTCCCCTGATCGAGTATAACAAAACCCCCTGATAGAGAAAAACAAAGTC
>NW_024715689.1:0-15775 GCF_018991925.1 Homarus americanus | reverse complement strand
TTTATTATACTCGATCAGGGGGCTTTGTTTTCCTCGATCAGGGGACTTTGTTATACTCGACCAGTGGACTTTTTTATACTCGATCAGGGGACTTTGTTATATATGATCACTGGACTTTGTAATATTCGATCAGGGCGGCTTTGTTATACTCGACCAGGGGCCTTTTTTATGCTCGATAAGGGACTTTGTTATACTCGATCGGAGGGCTTTGTTTTCCTCAATCAGGGGACTTTGTTATTCTCGATTGGGGGACTTTGTTATACTCGATCAGGGGACTTTGTTATACTCGATCAGAAGACTTTGTTATACTCGATCAGGAGACTTTGTTATACTCGACCAGGGGACTTTGTTATACTCGATCAGGAGGCATTGTTTTACTCGATCAGGGGAATATGTTATTCTCGATAAGGGGACTTTGTTATACGAGAACAGGGGACTTTGTTTTATTCGATCATGGGCCTTTGTTATACTCGACCAGGAGACTTTGTTATACTCGATTAGGGGACTTTGTTATACTCGATGTGGGGGCTTTGATATATTCGATCAGGGGACTTTGTTATACTCGATCAGGGGACTTTGTTATACCTGATGAGTAGGAGTTGTTATACTCGATTAGGGGACTTTGTTATACTCGACCAGGGTCCTTTCTTATGCTCGACCAGTGGCCTTTGTTATACTCGATCAGGGGGCTTTGTTATATTCGATTATGGGACTTTGTTATATTCGATGAAGGGCATTTGTTATACTCGATCAAGGGCCTTTGTTATACTCGATCAGGGTTATTTGTTATACTCGACCAGGGGACTTTGTTATACTCGACCAGGGGACTTTGTTATATTCGATTAGGAGGCTTTGTTATACTCGATCAGGGGACTTTGTTTTACTCGATAAGGGGACTTTTTTATATTCGATCAAAGGACTTTGTTATACTCGATGAGGGGCCTTTATTATACTCGATCAAGGACCTTTGTTATACTCGATCAGGGGACTTTGATATCCTCGATCAGAAGACTTTGTTATACTCGATCAGGGGACTTTGTTATACTCGAACAGGGGACTTTGTTATACTCGATCAGGAGGCTTTGTTATACTCGATCAGGGGACATTACTATATTCGACCAAGGAACTTTGTTATACACGATCAGGGGATATGTTATACTCGATCAGGGGATGTGTTATACTCGATCAGGGGACTTTGTTATACTCGATCAGGTGCCTTTACTATACTCGATCAAGGGCCTTTGCTATACCCGATCAGGGGACTTTGTTATACTCGATCAGAGAACTTTGTTATACTCGATCAGGGGCCTTTGTTATACTCGATCAGGGGACATTTCTATACTCGACCATCGACCAGGGAACTTTGTTATACACGATCAGGTGATTTGTTATACTCGATCAGGTGATGTGTTATACTCGATCAGGGGACTTTGTTATACTCGATCAGGAGGCTTTGTTGTACACAAACGGGGCCCTTTGTTATACTCGATCAGGGGACTTTGTTATACTCGATCTGGGTCCTTTATTATACCCTACCAAGGGATTTTGTTATACTCGATTAGGGGACTGTGTTATACTCGATCAGGGGGCTTTGGTTTATTCGATTAGGGGACTTTGTTTTACTCGATGAGGGGCATTTGTTATACAGGATCAATGGCGTTTGCTATACTCGATCAGGGGATTTTGTTATACTAGATCAGGGGACTTTGTAATCCTCGATCAGAAGACTTTGTTATACTCTATCAGGGGACTTTGTTATACTCGACCAGGGGACTTTGTTATACTCGAACAGGAGGCATTGTCTTACTCGATCAGGTGGCATTACTATACTCGACCAGGGAACTTTGTTGTACACGATCAGGGGATATGTTATACTCGATCAGGGGATGTGTTATACTCGATCAGGGTCCTTTGTTATGCTCGACCAGTGGCCTTTGTTGTACTCGATCAGGGGGCTTTGTTATATTCGATTAGGGATTTTGTTATACTCGACCAGGGAACTTTGTTATACTCGATCAGGGGACTTTCTTATACTTGAAAAGGGGACTTTCTTATTCTCGATAAGGGGACTTTGTTATACTCGATTAGGGGACTTTGTTATACTAGATCAAGGGCCTTTGTTATACTAGATCAAGGACTTTGTTATATTCGATCAGGGGCCTTTCTTATATTCGATGAGGGACCTTTGTTATACTCGACCAGGGGCCTTTGTTTTCCTCGATCAGGGGGCTTTGTTATACTCGATCAGGGGATATGTTATACTCAATGAGGGGACTTTGTTATACTCGATCATGGGCCTCTGTTATACTTGACCAGGGGACTTTGTTATACCAGATTAGGGACTTGTTATAATTTCGACTAGATTCTTGTTATACCTTATGAGCAGGCTTTTGCTATAATTTTGATCAGGGATTCTTGTAATACCACCAGGTCCTTTATGCCTTCTTACCAGTGGAATTTGTTATATTCGATCAGGGGGCTTTGTTATATTCGATAGGGGACTTTGTTATACTCGATGAGGGGCATTTGTTATACTCAATCAAGGGCCTTTGCTATACTCGATCACGGGATTTTGTTATACCAGATCAGGGGACTTTGTTATACTCGATCAGAGGACTTTGTTATACTCGACCAAGGGCCTTTGTTATGCTCGATAAGAGGACTTTGTTATTCTCGATCGGGGGACTTTGTTTTTCTCGATCAGGGGGCTTTGTTATACTCGATCAGGGGACTTTGTTATACTCGACCAGGGGACATTGTTTTACTCGATCAGGGACTTTTTATATTCGATCAACGGACTTTGTTGTACTCGATCAGGGGCCTTTATTATACTCGATCAAGGACCTTTTTTATACTCTATCAGGGGACTTTGTTATCCTCGATCAGAAGACTTTGTTATACTCGATCAGGGGACTTTGTTATACTCGACCAGGTGACTTTGTTATACTCGATGAGGAGGCTTTGTTATACTCGATCAGGGGACATTTCTATACTCGACCATCGATCAGGGAACTTTGTTATACACGATCAGGTGATTTGTTATACTCGATCAGGTGATGTGTTATACTCGATCAGGGGACTTTGTTATACTCGATCAGGAGGCTTTGTTGTACACAAACGGGGCCCTTTGTTATACTCGATCAGGGGACTTTGTTATACTCGATCTGGGTCCTTTATTATACCCCTACCAAGGGATTTTCAGTTGGTACTGATTAGGGACTGTGTTATACTCTCGATCAGGGGCCAGCTGGCCTGGATTAGGGATGCTGCTTCACTCTACGGTGCGCATTTGTTATGGTGACTCAATGGCGTTTGCTATACTCGATCAGGGATTTTGTTATACTCAGATCAGGACTTGTAATCTCGATCAGAAGACTTTGTTATACTTATCAGGGACTTTGTTACTCTCGACCAGGGGACTTTGTTATACTCGAACAGGAGGGCATTGTCTTTACTCGATCAGGTGACACATTTATACCGACCAGGGAACTTTTGTTATACACGATCAGGGATATGCTACCTGATCAGGGGATGTGTTATACTCGATCAGGGTCCTTTGTTATGCTCGACCAGTGGCCTTTGTTGTACTCGATCAGGGGGCTTTGTTATATTCGATTAGGGGATTTTGTTATACTCGACCAGGGAACTTTGTTATACTCGATCAGGGGACTTTGATATACTTGAAAAGGGGACTTTCTTATTCTCGATAAGGGGACTTTGTTATACTCGATTAGGGGACTTTGTTATACTAGATCAAGGGCCTTTGTTATACTAGATCAAGGACTTTGTTATATTCGATCAGGGGCCTTTCTTATATTCGATGAGGGACCTTTGTTATACTCGATCAGGGGATATGTTATACTCAATGAGGGGACTTTGTTATATTCGATCATGGGCCTCTGTTATACTTGACCAGGGGACTTTGTTATACTAGATTAGGGGACTTTGTTATACTCGATCAGGGGACTTTGTTATACCTGATGAGTAGGCTTTGTTATACTCGATCAGGGACTTTGTAATACCCGACCAGGAATCCTTTCCTATGCCTCACCAGGCCTTTTTATACTCGATCAGGGTCTTTGTTATATTCGATTAGGGGACTTTGTTATACTGGCGAGGGGCATTTGTTATACTCAATCAAGGCCTTTGCTATACTGCATCAATGGATTTTGTTTACTTTAGATTAGGGACTTGTTATACCTGGATCAGCTGGTTATACTCGACCATGGGCCTTTTGTTATGCCTGATAAGGAGGACTTTAAGTACTTCGATCGGGGACTTGGTTTTCCTCGATCAGGGGCTTTGGTTATACTCGATCAGGGACTTGTTATACTCGACCAGGGACATTGCTTTTACTCTCGATCAGGACTTTTATATTTGATCAATGATTTTATTATACCGATCAGGGGACTTTGTTATACTCGACCAGGGGACTTTGTTATACTCGATGAGGAGGCTTTGTTATACTCGATCAGGGGACTTTCTTAAACTCGACCAGGAGACTTTGTTATACTCGATCAGGGGATATTACAATACTCGACCAGGAAACTTTGTTATACACAATCAAGGGATATGTTATACTCGACCATGGGACTTTGTTATACGAGATCAGGGGACTTTGTTGTACTCGATCATGGGCCTTTGTTATACTCAATCAGGGGATGTGTTATAGTCGATCAGGGGACGTTGTTATGCTCGATGAGGAGGCTTTGTTATTCTCAACCGGGGGCCTTTTTTATACTCGATCAGGGGCCTATCAAAACCCCGACATCGAGTATAACAAAGTCCCCTAATCGAGTATAACAAAGTCCCCTAATCGAGTATAACAAAGTCCCCTGATCTCGTATAACAAAGTCCCAGGGTCGAGTATAACATATCCCCTGATTGTGTATAACAAAATTTCCTGGTCGAGTATTGTAATGTCCCCTGATCGAGTATAACAAAGTCCCCTGGTCGAGTTTAAGAAAGTCCCCTGATCGAGTATAACAAAGTCCTCTCATCGAGGATAACAAAGTCCCCTGATCGAGGATAACAAAGGTCCTTGATCGAGTATAATAAAGGCCCCTAATCGAGTATAGCAAAGGCCCTTCATCGAGTATAACTAAGGCCCCCGGTTGAGTATAACAAAGCCTCCTCATCGACTATAACAACGTCCCCTGATCGAGTATAACACATCCCCAGATTGAGTATAACATATCCCCTGATCGAGTATAACAAAGCCCCCTGATCGAGGAAAACAAAGACCCTGGTCGAGTATAACAAAGGTCCCTCATCGAATATAAGAAAGCCCCCTGATCGAATATAACAAAGTCCTTGATCGACTATAACAAAGGCCCTTGATCGAGTATAACAAAGTCCCCTAATCGAGTATAACAAAGTCCCCTTATCGAGAATAACAGAGTCCCCTTTTCGAGTATAACAAAGTCCCTTGATCGAGTATAACAAAGTTCCCTGGTCGAGTATAACAAAATCCCCTAATCGAATATAACAAAGCCCCCTGATCGAGTACAACAAAGGCCACTGGTCGAGCATAACAAAGGACCCTGGTCGAGTGTAACAAAGCCCCCTCATCGAGTATAATAAAGGCCGTGATCGAGTATAACAAAATCCCCTGATCTAGTATAACAAAATCCCCTGATCGAGTATAGCAAATGCCCTTGATCCTGTATAACAAATATCCCTCATCGAGTAAAACAAGTCCCCTAATCGAATAAACCAAAGCCCCCTGTTCGAGTATAACAAAGGCCACTGCTCGAGCATAACAAAGTCCCCTGATCCAGTATAACAAAGTCCCCTGATCAAGTATATCAAACCTCCCTTATCGAGTATAACAAAGTCCCCTAATCGAGTATAACAAAATCCCCTGGTAGGGTATAATAAAGGACCCTCATCGAGTATAACAAAGTCCCGTGATCTAGTATAACAAAGTCCCATGGTCAAGTATAACAAAGTCCCTTGATCGAGTATAACAAAGGGCCCCGTTTGTGTACAACAAAGCCTCCTGATCGAGTATAACAAAGTCCCCTGATCGTGTATAACAAAGTCCTCTGATCGAGTATAACAAAGTCCCTTGATCGAGTATAACAAATCACCTGATCGTGTATAACAAAGTTCCCTGGTCGAGTATAGAAATGTCCCCTGATCGAGTATAACAAAGGCCCCTGATCGAGTATAACAAAGTCCTCTGATCGAGTATAAAAAAGTCCCCTGATCGAGTATAGCAAAGGCCCTTGATCGAGTATAATAAAGGCACCTGATCGAGTATAACAAAGGCCCCCCGGTTGAGTATAAGAAAGTCCTCTCATCGAGGATAACAAATTCCCCTGATCGCGTATAACAAAGGTCCTTGATCGAGTATAATAAAGGCCCCTAATCGAGTATAACAAAGTCCTTTGATCGAATATAAAAAAGTACCCTGATCGAGTAAAACAAAGTCCCCTGGTCGAGTATAACAAAGTCCTCAGATCGAGTATAACAAAGCCCATTGATCGAGTAAAACAAAGTCTCGTGATCGAGTATAGCAAAGGCCCTTGATCGAGTATAACTAAGGCCCCCGGTTGAGTATAACAAAGCCTCCTCATCGACTATAACAACGTCCCCTGATCGAGTATAACACATCCCCTGATTGAGTATAACATATCCCCTCATCGAGAATAACAAAGCCCCCTGATCAAGGAAAACAAAGGCCCCTGGTCGAGTATAATAAAGGTCCCTCATCGAATATAAGAAAGCCCCCTGATCGAATATAACAAAGTCCTTGATCGAGTATAACAAAGGCCCTTGATCGAGTATAACAAAGTCACCTAATCGAGTATAACAAAGTCCCCTTATCGAGAATAACAGAGTCCCCTTTTCGAGTATAACAAAGTCCCCTGATCGAGTATAACAAAGTTCCCTGGTCGAGTATAGCGAAATCCCCTAATCGAATATAACAAAGCCCCCTGATCGAGTACAACAAAGGCCACTGGTCGAGCATAACAAAGGACCCTGGTCGAGTGTAACAAAGCCCCCTCATCGAGTATAATAAAGGCCGTGATCGAGTATAACAAAATCCACTGATCTAGTATAACAAAATCCCCTGATCGAGTGTAGCAAATGCCCTTGATCCTGTATAACAAATACCCCTCATCGAGTAAAACAAAGTCCCCTAATCGAATAAACCAAAGCCCCCTGATCGAGTATAACAAAGGCCACTGCTCGAGCATAACAAAGTCCCCTGATCGAGTATAACAAAGTCTTCTGATCAAGTATATCAAACCTCCCTCATCGAGTATAACAAAGTCCCCTAATCGAGTATAACAAAATCCCCTGGTAGGGTATAATAAAGGACGCTTCTTCCCTTGTTCCCGAGTTTGATGAATCCGATATGGACGGGTCATTTAGGACTTTTGAGAAAATAGCCGGGAAGAATGAGTGGCCTAAGGACCAGTGGGTGTCGGTGTTAGTTCCTGAATTATGTGGTAAGGCTCGTAGAGTTTATAACTGTTTAGACCAGACTGATGACTATGATAACGTAAAAAAGAATATCCTCACCTCTTATGCTATCACGCGAGATAGATACCGGCAGAAGTTTCGTAAACTCACCAAAACATTTTCACACACCTTTGTTGAGTTTGCTCAAGAAAAGCTTAGGTTTTTCAAGAAGTGGTTAGAGGCTACAGAGACCTCCACATTTCAGGATTTGTTAAACTTGGTAGTCCTGGAGGAGTGGAAGAGCAAGATACCATTTCACATCTTGAAGCATGTGGAGGAGCGTGGAGAGGTTAATTTAGGACGTGCGGCTGAGCTGGCTGATGAGTACGCCTTGCTGGTGGAGTCACTGTGCCGTAGGGAACGTGGTACTTTCCGGCATGTTAGGTCCTCCTCTGATGATAACCTTGGGGACGTGAGTGGTAGGTCGAAAGGTCCCACACCTACCCCCCCTGATGCAACCAAGTTTTATTGTTCTTGCTGTAAAAAACCAGGCCATACGATCCAGTCTTGTAAACACCCAAAGTATCGAACTTCTAAAAGTAGTTCCCTGGATCCCAAATTCAAACCAATAGCAACCACCAATGTGGAAAGGCCCCATCAGGATCTCTTCTCTTCATTCTCCTATGAGGGAAAAATTTCAATCATAGAGGGGTCTCGTTCCTTCCCTATTCGTATACTACGTGATACGGGCGCAGCATAATCTATCCTCCTGTTTAATGTCATTCCTGATATATCTACCGCATTTACTAATGAGAGTGTTCTAATTTCAGATCTCTCATCCCATTCTTCCTATCCCTTAGCTAAAGTGCACCTCCAATGTCCCTTGATTACTGGGGAAGTGCAAGTAGCCGTTAGGAAAGATACTCGATCAGGGTCCTTTGTTATGCTCGACCAGTGGCCTTTGTTGTACTCGATCAGGGGGCTTTGTTATATTCGATTAGGAGATTTTGTTATACTCGACCAGGGAACTTTGTTATACTCGATCAGGGGACTTTGTTATTCTCGATAAGGGGACTTTGTTATACTCGATTAGGGGACTTTATTATACTCGATCAAGGGCCTTTGTTATACTAGATCAAGGACTTTGTTATATTCGATCAGGGGGCTTTCTTATATTCGATGAGGGACCTTTGTTATACTCGATCAGGGGATATGTTATACTCAATCAGGGGATGTGTTATACTCGATCAGGGGACGTTGTTATAGTCGATGAGGAGGCTTTGTTATACTCAACCGGGGGCCTTAGTTACACTCGATCAAGGGCCTTTGCTATACTCAATCACGGGACTTTGTTTTACTCGATCAATGGGCTTTGTTATACTCGATCTGAGGACTTTGTTATACTCGACCAGGGGACTTTGTTTTACTCGATCATGGGACTTTTTTATATTCGATCAAAGGACTTTGTTATACTCGATTAGGGGCCTTTATTATACTCGATCAATGACCTTTGTTATACTCGATCAGGGGACTTTGTTATACTCGATCAGGGGACTTTCTTAAACTCGACCAGGGGAATTTGTTATACTCGATCAGGAGGCTTTCTTATACTCGATCAGGGGACATTACAATACTCGACCAGGAAACTTTGTTATACACGATCAGGGGATATGTTATACTCGACCATGGGACTTTGTTATACGAGATAAGGGGACTTTGTTATACTCGATCATGGGCCTCTGTTATACTCGACCAGGGGACTTTGTTATACTCGATTAGGGGACTTTGTTATACTCGATCAGGGGACTTTGTTATAACTGATGAGTAGGCTTTGTTATACTCGATTAGGGGACTTTGTAATACTCGACCAGGGTCCTTTCTTATGCTCTACCAGTGGCCTTTGTTATACTCGATCAGGGGGGCTTTGTTATATTCGATTAGGGGACTTTGTTATACTCGATGAGGGGCATTTGTTATACTCAATCAAGGGCCTTTGCTATACTCGATCACGGGATTTTGTTATACTAGATTAAGGGACTTTGTTATACTCGATCAGAGGGCTTTGGTATACTCGACCATGGGCCTTTGTTATGCTCGATAAGAGGAATTTGTTGTACTCGATCGGGGGACTTTGTTTTCCTCGATCAGGGGGCTTTGTTATACTCGATCAGGGGACTTTGTTATACTCGACCAGGGGACATTGTTTTACTCGATCAGGGACTTTTTTATATTCGATCAACGGACTTTGTTGTACTCGATCAGGGGCCTTTATTATACTCGATCAACGACCATGTTTATACTCTATCAGGTGACTTTGTTATACTTGACCATGGGACTTTGTTGTACTCGATCAGGGGACTTTGCTATACTCGATCATGGGCCTTTATTATACTCGATCAGGGCCTTTGTTATACTCGATCAGGGTTATTTGTTATACTCGACCAGGGGACTTTGTTATACTCGACCAGGGGACTTTGTTATACTCGATGAGGAGGCTATCTTATACTCAACCGGGAGCTTTTGTTATACTCGATCAGGTGCCTTTATTATACTCGATCAAGGGCCTTTGTTATACTCGATCATGGGACTTTGTTATACTCGATCAGAGGACTTTGTTATACTCGATCAGGGGGCTTTGTTATACTCGATCATGGGACATTACTATACTCGACCAGAGAACTTTGTTATACACGATCAGGTGATATGTTAAACTCGATCAGGGGATGTGTTATACTCGATCAGGGGACTTTGTTATACTCGATCAGGAGGCTTTGTTGTACACAAACGCGGCCCTTTGTTATACTCGATCAGGGGCCTTTGCTATACTCGATAAAGGGACTTTGTTATACTCGATCAGGGGACTTTGTTATACTCGATCAGGGGTATTTGTTATATTCAATCGTGGGCCTTTGTTATACTCGACCAGGGAACTTTGTTATACTCGATCAGGGGACTTTGTTATACCCGAGAAGGGGACTTTGTTATTCTCGATAAGGGGACTTTGTTATACTCGATTAGGGAACTTTGTTATACTCGATCAGGGAACTTTGTTATACCCGAGAAGGGGACTTTGTTATTCTCGATAAGGGGACTTTGTTATACTCGATTAGGGAACTTTGTTATACTCGATCAAGGGCCTTTGTTATACTCGATCAGGGGACTTTGTTATATTCGATTAGAGTACTTTGTAATACACGATCAGAGGATATGTTATACTCAATCAGGGGATGTGTTATACTCGATCAGGGGACGTTGTTATACTCGATGAGGAGGCTTTGTTATACTCAACCGGGGGCCTTTTTTATACTCGATCAGGGTCCTATCAAAACCCCGACATCGAGTATAACAAAGTCCCCTAATCGACTATAACAAAGTCCCCTGGTCGAGTATAACAAAGGCCCATGATCGAGTACAACAAAGTCCCCTGATCTCGTATAACAAAGTCCCATGGTCGAGTATAACATATCCCCTGATCGTGTATAACAAAGTTCCCTGGTCGAGTATTGTAATGTCCCCTGATCGAGTATAACAAAGCCCTCTGATCGAGTATAACAAAGTCCCCTGATCTAGTATAACAAAATTCCGTGATCGAGTATAGCAAAGGCCCTTGATCGAGTATAACAAAGGCCCCCGGTTGAGTATAACAAAGCCTCCTCATCGACTATAACAACGTCAAGAATAACAGAGTCCCCTTTTCGAGTATAACAAAGTCCCCTGATCGAGTATAACAAACTTCCCTGGTCGAGTATAACAAAATCCCCTAATCGAATATAACAAAGCCCCCTGATCGAGTACAACAAAGGCCATTGGTCGAGCATAGCAAAGGACCCTGGTCGAGTGTAACAAAGCCTCCTCATCGAGTATAATAAAGGCCGGGATCGAGTATAACAAAATCCCCTGATCTAGTATAATAAAATCCCCTGATCGAGTATAGCAAATGCCCTTGATCCTGTATAACAAATACACCTAATCGAGTAAAACAAAGTCCCCTGATCGAATAAACCAAAGCCCCCTGATCGAGTATAACAAAGGCCACTGCTCGAGCATAACAAAGTCCCCTGATCGAGTATAACAAAGCCCCCTCATCGAGGAAAACAAAGGCCCCTGGTCGAGTATAACAAAGGTCACTGATCGAATATAAGAAAGCCCCCTGATCGAATATAACAAAGTCCTTAATTGAGTATAACAAAGGCCCCTCGTCGAGTATAACAAAGGCCCCTCATCGAGTCTAACAAAGTCCCCTGATCGATTATGACAAAGGCCCTTGATCGACTATAACAAAGTCCCCTTATCGAGTATAACAAAGGCCCCTGATCGAGTATAACAAATGTCCCCTAATCGAGCATAACAAAGACCCCTCGTCGAGTATAAGAAAACCACCTGATCGAGTATAACAAAGTCCCCTGGTAGAGTATAACAAAGCCCCCTGATCGAATATAACAAAGTCCCCTGGTCGACTATAACAAAGTCCCCTGGTCGAGTATAACAAAGTCCCCTGGTCGAGTATAACCAAGGCCCCTGATCGAGAATAACAGAACCTCTGATGGAATATAACAAAGTCCCTTATCGAGCATAACAAAGGCCCCTGGTCGAGCATAACAAAGCCCCCCTGATCGAATGATACAAAGTCCCCTGATCAAGTATAACAAAGTCTCCTAATCGAGAAAAACAAAGCCCCCTGATCGAGTATAACAAAGGCCCCTGATCGAGTATAACAAAGGCCTTTGATCGAGTATAGCAAAGGCCCCTGATCGTGTATAACAAAGTCCGCTGATCGAGCATAGCAAAGACCCCTCGTCGAGTATAACAAAGCCACCTGATCGAGTATAACAAAGTCCCCTGGTTGAGTAAAACAAAGCCCCCTGATCGAGTATAACAAAGTCCCCTGATCGAGTATAACAAATTCCCCTGATCGAGTATAACAAAAGCCCCCGGTTGAGTATAACAAAGCCTCCTTGCTGAGTATAACAAAGTCCCCTGATCGAGTATAACAAAGTTCCCTGGTCGAGTATAGTAATGTCCCTTGATCGAGAATAACAAAGGCCCCTCATCGAGTATAACAAAGTCTCCTTATCGAGCATAACAAAGGCCCTGGTCGAGTATAACAGAGCCCCCCTAATCGAATATTACGAAGTCCCGTGATAAAGTATAATAAAGTCCCCTGATCGAGTATAACAAAGTCCCCTGGTCGAGGATAACAAATCCCCTGATCGAGTATAACAAAGTCCCCTCATCGAGTATAACAAAGTGCCCTGGTTGACCATAACAAAGGCCCCTGGTCGAGTATAACAAAGTCCCCTAATCGAATATAACAAAGCCCCCAGATCGGGTTTAACAAAGGCCACTCGTCAAGCATAACAAAGCACCCTGGTCGAGTATAACAAAGGCCCCTAATCGAGTATAACAATGTCCCCTGATCGAGTATATCAAACCCCCCTAGTCGAGTATAATAAAGGCCCTGATCGAGTATAACAAAGTCTCATGATCGAGTATAACAAATTCCCCTGGTTCGAGTATATCAAAAGCCCCTGATATAGTATAACAAAGGCCCCTGATCGAGCATAAAAAGTACCCTGATCGAGTAAAACAAAGGCCCCTAATCGAGTATAGTAATGTCCCCTGATCGAGTATAACAAAGCTCCCTGATCGAGTATAAGAAAGTCCCCTGGTCGAGTATAACAATGTCCCCTAATCGAGTATAACAAAGTCCTCTCATCGAGTATAAGAAAGTCCCCTGATCGAGTATAACAAAGGCCCGTGATTGAGTATAACAAATGCCCGTGATCGAGTATAACAAACTTCCCTAATCGAATATAACAAAGTCCCCTTATCGAGAATAACAAAGTCCCCTTTTCGAGTATAACAAAGTCCCCTAGTCGAGTATAACAAAGCCCGCTGTTCGAGTATAACAAAGGCCCATGATCGAGTATAACAAATGCCCTTGATCGAGTATAATAAAGTCCTCTGATCGAGTATAACAAAGCCCCCTCATCAAGTATAACAAAGTCCCCTGATCGAGTATAACAAAGTCCTCTGATCGAGCATAACAAAGGCCCCTGGTCGAGTATAACAAAGGCCCATGATCGAGTATAACAAACGCCCCCGGTTGAGTATAACACATCCCCTGATCGAAATTAACATATCCCCTGATCGTGTATATCAAAGTTCCCTGGTCGAGTATAGTAATGTCCCCTGATCGAGTATAACAAAGACCCCTCATCGAGTATAATAAAGGCCCTGATCGAGTATAACAAAGTCTCACGATCGAGTATAACAAATTCTCCTGGTTCGAGTTTAACAAAAGCCCCATATATAATATAACAAAGGCCCCTTAACGATATAACAAAGGCCCCTGATCGAGTATAACAAAGTCCCCTAATCGAGTATAACAAAGTGCTATGGTTGAGTATAACAAAGTCACCTGATCGAGTATAACAAAGTCCCATGATCGAGTATAACAAAGGCCCCCTGTTGAGTATAACACATCCTCTGATCGAGTATAACATGTTCCCTGATCGTGTATAACAAATTTCCCTGGTCGAGTATAGTAATGTCGCATGATCGAATATAACAAAGCCCCCTCATCAAGTATAACAAAGTCCCCTGGTCGAGTATAACAAAGTCCCCTAATCGAGTATAACAAAGTCCTCTGATCGAGTATAACAAAGTCCCCTGGTCGAGTATAACAAAGGCTCCCGGTTGAGTATCACAAAGCCTCCTCATCGAGTATAACAACGTCCCCTGATCGAGTAAAACACATCCCCTGATGGAGTATAACATATCCCCTGATCGTGTATAACAAAGTCCTCTAATCGAGTATAACAAAGGCCCCTGATCGATTATAACAAAGGCCCTTGATCGAGTATAACAAACGCTCCTAATCGAATAGAAGAAAGTCCCCTTATCGAGAATAACAAAGTCCCCTTTTCGAGTATAACAAAGTCCCCTGATCGAGTATAACAAAGTTCCCTGGTCGAGTATAACGAAGGCCCATGATCGAGTATAACAAATGCCCTTGATCGAGTATAATAAAGTCCTCTGATCGAGTATAACAAAGCCCCCTCATCAAGTATAACAAAGTCCCCTAATCGAATATAAAAAAGTCCCCAGATTGAGTAAAACAAAGTCCCCTGATCGAGTATAACAAAGTCCCCTCATCGAGTATAACAAAGCCCCCTCATCAAGTAAAACAAAGTCGCCCGATCAAGTATAACAAAGTCCTCTGATCGAGCATAACAAAGGCCCCTGGTCGAGTATAACAAAGGCCCAAGATCGAGTATATCAAACTCCCCCGGTTGAGTATAACACATCCCTTGATCGAGAATAGCATATCCCCTGAGTGTGTATAACAAAGTTCCCTGGTAGAGTATAGTAATGTCCCCTGAACGAGTATAACAAAGACCCCTCATCGAGTATAACAAAGTCCCCTGATCAAGTATAACAAAGTCCTCTGATCGAGTTTAACAAAGTCCCCTAATCGAGTATAACAAAGGCCCTTGATCGAGTATAATAAAGTCTCCTGATCGAATATAAAAAAGTCCCCTGATCGAGTAAAACAAAGTACCCTCATCGAGTATAACAAAGTCACCTAATCGAGTATAACAAAGTCCCCTGATCTAGTATAACAAATCCCCTGATCGAGTATAGCAAAGGCCCTTGATCGAGTATAACAAATGCCCCTCTTCGAGTATAACAAAGTCCCCTAATCGAATATAACAAAGCCCCCTAATCGGGTATATCAAAGCCCCCTTATCGTGTATAACAAAATCCCCCAAATCGAGTATAACAAAGTCCCCTGGTCGAATATAATAAAGGCCCCTCATCGAGTATAACAAAGTCCCCTCATCTAGTATAACAAAATCCCCTGATCGAGAATAGCAAAGGTCCTTGATCGAGTATAACAAATGCCCCTGATCGAGTATAACAAAGGGCCCCGTTTGAGTACAACAAAGCCTCCTGATCGAGTATAACAAAGTCCCCTGATCGAGTATAACACATCCCCTGGTCGAGTATAACATATCACCTGATCGTGTATAACAAAGTTCCCTGGTCGAGTATAACAAAGTCCCCTGATCGAGTATAACCAAGTCCTCTAATCGAGTATAACAAAGGCCCCTCGTCGAGTATAACCAAGTCCTCTGATCGAGTATAACAAAGTCCCCTGATCGTGTATAACAAAGTCCCCTGGTCGAGTATAACAAAGTCCCCTGATCGCGTATAACAAAAGCCCCTGATCGAGTATAACAAAGTCCCCCTTATCGAGCATAACAAAGGCCCCTTGTCGAGTATAACAAAGCCCCCTTGATCGAATATTACAAAGTCCCCTGATCGAGTATAACAAAGTTCCCTGGTTGAGTATAAC
>NW_024715688.1:0-17594 GCF_018991925.1 Homarus americanus | reverse complement strand
TTTGTTATACTCGATCAGGGGGCTTTGTTTTTCTCGATCAAGGGACTTTGTTATACTCGATTAGGGGGCTTTGTTATACTTGATCAGGAGACTTTATTATACTCAATCAGGGGACTTTATTATAATCCTTTAGGGGACTTTGTTATATTCGATCAGGGGATTTTGTTATACTCGACAAGGTGGCTTGTTATACTCGATCAGAGGACTTTGTTACACTCGAACAGGGGACTTTGTTATATTCGATCAGGGGACTTTGTTATACTCGATGAGGGGGCTTTGTTTTACTCGATCAGGGGACTTTGTTATACTCGATCAGGGGACTTTGTCATACTCGATCAGGGGACTTTGTTATACTCGATCTTGAGACTTTGTTATACTTCATTAGGGTCCTTTATTATACTCGATCAGGGGACTTAGTTATACTCGGTCAGGGGACTTTGTTATACTCGATCAGGGGACTTTGTTATACTCGATCAGGGAACTTTGTTTTAATCGATTAGAGGACTTTGTTATACTCGATCTTGGGACTTTGTTATACTCCATTAGGGTCCTTTGTTATACTCAATCATGGGACTTAGTTATACTCGATAAGGAGCCTTTTTTATACTCGATGAGGGGGCTTTGTTATACTCGATCAGGGGACTTTGTTATACTCGATCAGGGGTGTTTGTTTTACTCGATCAGGGGACTTTGTTATACTCGATCAGGGGACTTTGTTTTACTCGAGCAGGGGACTTTGTTGTACACGACCAGGGGCCTTTGTTATACTCGATCAGGCGACTTTGTTATTCTCGATGAGGAGACTTTGTTATACTCGATCTTGGGACTTTGTTAAACTCGATCTTGAGACTTTGTTAAACTCGATCAGCGGACTTTGTTATACTTGATCAGTGGGCTTTGATTTACTCGATCTTGGGACTTTGTTATACTCGATCAGGGGACTTTGTTTTACTTGATTAGGGACTTTGTTATTTTCGACCAAGGGCCTTTGATATACTCGAGTCGGGAATAGGTTATACTCGATCAGGGGACTTTGTTATACTCGATCAGGGGACTTTGTTGTACTCGATCAGGGGACTTTGTTATACTCGATCAGGGGACTTTGTTATACTCGTCGAGGGGGCTTTGTTATACTCGATTAGGAGACTTTGTTATATTCGTTCAGAGGATTTTGTTATACTCGATGAGGGGGCTTTGTTATACTCGAAGAGGGTGCTTTGTTATACTCGATCAGGGGACATTGTTATACTCGACCAGGGGACTTTGTTATACTCGATCAGGGGACTTTGTTATACTCGATCAGGGTGCTTTGTTTTTCTCGATCAAGGGACTTTGTTATACTCGATGAGGGGGCTTTGTTTAACTCGATCAGGGACTTAGTTATACTCGATCAGGGGACTTTGTTATACTCGATTAGGGGACTTTGTTATACTCGACCTTGAGACGTTGTTATAGTCCATTCGGGTTCTTTATTATACTCGATCAGGGAACTTTGTTATACTCGATCCGGGGCTTTATTATACTCGATAAGGGAACTTTGTTATACTCGACCAGGGGACTGTGTTATACTCGATCAGGGGACTTTGTTATACTAGATTAGGGGACTTTGTTATACTCAATCCGGGGCTTTATTATACTCGATCAGGGGACTTTGTTATACTCGTCGAGGGGGGCTTTGTTATAGTCGATTAGGTGACTTTGTTATACTCGTTCAGAGGACTTTGTTACACTAGATCAGGGGACTTTGTTATACTCGATCAGGGACTTTGTTTTACTCGATGAGGGGGCTTTGTTTTACTCGATCAGGGGACTTTGTTATACTCGATCTGGGGACTTTGTTATACTCGATCAGGGAACTTTGTTACAGTCGATCAGGCGACTTTGTTATACTTGTTCTTGAGACTTTGTTATACCCATTAGGTCCTTTTATTATACTCGATTAGGGGACTTAGTTATACTCGATTATGGGACTTTGTTACACTCGATCAGAGGACTTTGTTACACTAGATCAGGGGACTTTGTTATACTCGATGAGGGGGCTTTGTTTTACTCGATCAGAGGACTTTGTTATACTCGATCAGGGGACTTTGTTATACTCGATTAGGGGAATTTGTTATACTCGATCTTGACACGTTGTTATAGTCCATTAGGGTCCTTTATTATACTCGATCAGGGGACTTAGATATACTCGATCAGGACTTTTTATACCTCGATGAGGGGGCTTGTTATACTCGGATCAGGGACTTTTTTTACCGATGAGGGGCTTTGTTTATACTCAGATCAGGGACTTTTGTTTTACCTGGATCAGGTGTTTGTTTACTCGATCAGGGATTCTGTTGTTTCCGATCAGGGACTTGTTTTACTCGATCAGGGACTTGTTATTCTCGATGAGGGACTTTTGTTATACTCGACCTGGGACTTTGTTAAACTCGATCTTGGGACTTTGTTAAACTCGATCAGCGGACTTTGTTATACTCGATCAGAGGGCTTTGATTAACTTGATCTTGGGACTTTGTTATACTCGATCAGGGGACTTTATTATACTCGATCAGGGGACTTTATCATACTCGATCAGGGGACTTTGTTATACTCGATCTTGAGACTTTGTTATACTCCATTACGGTCCTTTATTATACTCGATCAGTGGACTTAGTTATACTCGATCAGGGGACTTTGTTATACTCGACCAGGGGACTTTGTTTTAATCGATCAGAGGACTTTGTTTTAATCGATCAGAGGACTTTGTTATACTCGATCAGGGGACTTTGTTATACTCTAACAGGGGACTTTGTTATACTCGATCAGGGGACTTTGTTATACTCGATCAGGGTACTTTGTTATACTCGAACAGGGGACTTTGTTATACTCGATTAGGGGACTTTGCTATACTCGATCAGAGGACTTTGTTACACTAGATCAGAGGACTTTGTTATACTCGATCAGGGGACTTTGCTAAACTCGATGATTGGGCTTTGTTTTACTCGATTAGGGGACTTTGTTATACACGATCAGGGGACTTTGTTATACTCGATGAGGAGGCTTTGTTTTACTCGATCAGGGGACTTTGTTATACTCGATCAGGGTACTTTGTTATACTCGATCAGGGGACTTTGTTATACTCGTCGAGGGGGCTTTGTTATACTCGATTAGGGGACATTGTTATACTCGATCAGAGGACTTTGTTACCCTAGATTAGGGGACTTTATTATGCTCGATCAGGAGACTTAGTTATACTCGATCAGGGGACTTTGTTATACTCGATCAGGGGACTGTATTCTACTCGATCAGGGGACTTTGTTTTCCTCGATCAAGGGACTTTGTTATACTCGATTAGGGGACTTTGTTATACTCGATCAGGGGACTTTGTTATACTCGTCGAGGGGGCTTTGTTATACTCGATTAGGGGACATTGTTAAACTCGATCAGTTGACTTTGTTACACTAGATCAGGGGACTTTATTATTCTTGATCAGGGGACTTAGTTATACTCGATCAGGGGACTTTGTTATACTCGATCAGGGGACTTTGTTCTACTCGATCAGGGGACTTTGTTTTTCTCGATCAAGGGACTTTGTTATACTCGATCAGGGGACTTTGTTATACTCGAACAGGGGACTTTGTTATACTCGTCGAGGGGGCTTTGTTATACTCGATTAGGGGATTTTGTTATACTCGATCTGGGGACTTTGCTATACTCGATCAGGGAACTTTGTTACAGTCGATCAGGGGACTTTGTTATACTCGTTCTTGAGACTTTGTTATACTCCATTAGGGTCCTTTATTATACTCGATCAGGGGACTTAGTTATACTCGATCAGGGGACTTTGTTATACTCGATCAGGCGACTTTGTTATACTCGATCAGGGGACTTCGTTATACTCGATCAGGGGACTTTGTTTTACTGGATCAGAGGACTTTGTTATACTCGATCTTGGGACTTTGTTATACTCCATTAGGGTCCTTTGTTTTACTCAATCAGAGGACTTAGTTATACTCTATCAGGGGACTTTGTTTTACTCGATCAGGGGACTTTTTTATACTCGATGAGGGGACTTTGTTATACTCGATGAGGGAATTTGTTATACTCGACCAGGGGCCTTTGTTATACTCTATCAGGGGGCTTTCTTATACTCGATCAGGGGACTTTGTTATGGTCGATCAAGGGGACTTTGTTATACTCGATTAGGGGGCTTTTTTATACTCGATCAAGGACTTTGTTATACTCGATCATGGGTGTTTGTTTTACTCGATCATGGAACTTTGTTATACTCGATCAGGGAACTTTGTTATACTCGATGAGGGGACTTTGTTATACTCGATCTTGAGACTTTGTTTTACTCCATTAGGGTCCTTTGTTATACTCAATCAGGGGACTTAGTTATACTCGATAAGGGGACTTTGTTATACTCGATTAGGGGGCTTTGTTTTACTCGATCAGGGGACTTTCTTATACTCGATCAGAAGACTTTGTTATACTCGATCTTGGGACATTGTTATACTCGATCTTGGGACTTTGTTATACTCCATTAGGGTCCTTTGTTAAACTCAATGAGGGGACTAGTTATACTCGATTAGGGGACTTTGTTAGACTCGATCAGAGGACTTTGTTACGCTAGATCAGGGGACTTTGTTATACTCGATGAGGGGCTTTGTTTAACTCGATCAGGGACTTAGTTATACTCGATCAGGGGACTTTGCTATACTCGATTAGGGTTCTTTGTTATACTCAATCTTGAGACGTTGTTATAGTCCATTAGGGTCCTTTATTATACTCGAAAAGGGAACTTTGTTATACCTGATCCGGGGCTTTATTATACTCGATAAGGGGACTTTGTTATACTCGACCAGGGGACTTTGTTATACTCGATCAGGGGACTTTTTTATACTAGATCAGGGGACTTTGTTAAACTGGATCAGGGGCCTTTGTTACACTCATTAGGGGCCTTTGTTATACTGGATCAGGGAACTTTGTTGTAATCGATCAGGGGACTTTGTTATGCTCGATCAGGGGGCTTTGTTATACTCGATCAGGTGACTTTGTATATCCTTAACTAGGGAATTTGTTATATTCGGTCAGGGCCTTTCTTATACTCGATCAGGGGGCTTTGTTAAACTCGATCAGGGGACTTTGTTATACTCGATCAGAGGACTTTGTTATACTCGATCAGGGGACTTTGTTATACTCGATCAGGGGGCTTTGTTTTTCTCGATCAAGGGACATTGTTATACTCGATTAGGGGGCTTTGTTATACTTGATCAGGGGACTTTATTATACTCAATCAGGGGACTTTATTATAATCGTTTAGGGGACTTTGTTATATTCGATCAGGGGATTTTGTTATACTCGACGAGGTGGCTTTGTTATACTGGATCAGAGGACTTTGTTACACTCGAACAGGGGACTTTGTTATACTCGATCAGGGGACTTTGTTATACTCGATGAGGGGGCTTTGTTTTACTCGATCAGGGGACTTTGTTATACTCGATCCGGGGACTTTGTTATACTCGATCTGGGGACTTTGTTATTTTCGACCAAGGGCCTTTGATATACTCGAGTCGGGGAATAGGTTATACTCGATCAGGGGAACTTTGTTATACTCGATCAGGGGACTTTATTTTACTCGATCAGGGGACTTTGTTATACTCGATATTGAGACTTTGTTATACTCCATTAGGTTCCTTTATTATACTCGATCAGGGGACTTAGTTATACTCGGTCAGGGACTTGGTTATACTCGATCAGGGACTTTGTTATACTCGATCAGGGGACTTTGTTATACTCGATCAGGGGAATTTGTCATACTCGATCAGGGGACTTTGTTATACTCGATCTTGAGACTTTGTTATACTCCATTAGGGTCCTTTATTATACTCGATCAGGGGACTTAGTTATACTCGGTCAGGGGACTTTGTTATACTCGATGAGGGGACTTTGTTATACTCGATCACGACACTTTGTTTTAATCGATCAGAAGACTTTGTTATACTCGATCTTGGGACTTTGTTATACTCCATTAGGGTCCTTTGTTATACTCAATCATGGGACTTAGTTATACTCGGTAAGGGGACTTTTTTATACTCGATGAGGGGGCTTTGTTATACTCGTTCAGGGGACTTTGTTATACTCGATCAGGGGTGTTTGTTTTACTCGATCAGGGGACTTTGTTATACTCGATCAGGGGACTTTGTTTTACTCGATCAGGGGACTTTGTTATACACGACCAGGGGCCTTTGTTATACTCGATCAGGAGACTTTGTTATTCTCGATGAGGGGACTTTGTTATACTCGATCTTGGGACTTTGTTAAACTCGATCTTAGGACTTTGTTAAACTCGATCAGCGGACTTTGTTATACTCGATCAGAGGGCTTTGATTAACTTGATCTTGGGACTTTGTTATACTCGATCAGGGGACTTTGTTATACTCGATCAGGGGACTTTTATACTCGATACAGGGGACTTTGTTATACTCGATCTTGGGACTTTGTTATACTGCATTAGGGGACTTTGTTATACTCGATCAGGGGACTTTGTTATACTCGATGAGGGGACTTTGTTTTAATCGATCAGAGGACTTTGTTATACTCGATCAGGGGACTTTGTTATACTCTAACAGGGGACTTTGTTATACTCGATCAGGGGACTTTGTTATACTCGATCAGGGTACTTTGTTATACTCGATCAGGGTACTTTGTTATACTCGATCAGGGGACTTTGTTATACTCGATTAGGGGACTTTGCTATACTCGATGAGAGGACTTTGTTACACCAGATCAGAGAACTTTGTTATACTCGATCAGGGGACTTTGCTATACTCGATGATTGGGCTTTGTTTTACTCGATTAGGGGACTTTGTTATACTCGATCAGGGGACTTTGTTATACTCGATGAGGGGGCTTTGTTTTACTCGATCAGGGGACTTTGTTATACTCGATCATGGGACTTTGTTATACTCGATTAGGGGACTTTGTTATACTCGTCGAGGGGGCTTTGTTATACTCGATTAGGGGACATTGTTATACTCGATCAGAGGACTTTGTTACACTAGATCAGGGGATTTTATTATGCTCGATGAGGGGACTTAGTTATACTCGATCAGGGGACTTTGTCATACTCGATCAGGGGACTTTTGTTCTACTCGATCAGGGGACTTTGTTTTTCTCGATCAAGGGACTTTGTTATACTTGATTAGGGGACTTTGTTATACTCGAACAGGGGACTTTGTTATACTCGATCATGGGGCTTTGTTATACTCGATCAGGGGACTTTGTTATACTCGATCAGGGGACTTTGTTATACTCGTCGAGGGGGCTTTGTTATACTCGATTAGGGGACTTTGTTATACTCGATCTGGGGACTTTGTTATAATCGATCAGGGAACTTTGTTACAGTCGATCAGGGGACTTTGTTATACTCGTTCTTGAGACTTTGTTATACTCCATTAGGGTCCTTTATTATACTCGATCAGGGGACTTAGTTATACTCGATCAGGGGACTTTGTTAAACTCGATCAGGCGACTTTGTTATACTCGATCAGGGGACTTCGTTATACTCGATCAGGGGACTTTGTTTTACTGGATCAGAGGACTTTGTTATACTCGATCTTGGGACTTTGTTATACTCCATTAGGGTCCTTTGTTTTACTCAATCAGAGGACTTAGTTATACTCTATCAGGGGACTTTGTTTTACTCGATCAGGGGACTTTGTTATACTCGATGAGGGGACTTTGTTATACTAGATGAGGGGACTTTGTTATACTCGACCAGGGGCCTTTGTTATACTCTATCAGGGGGCTTTGTTATACTCGATCAGGGGACTTTGTTATGGTCGATCAAGGGGACTTTGTTATACTCGATTAATGGGCTTTTTTATACTCGATCAAGGACTTTGTTATACTCGATCATGGGTGTTTGTTTTACTCGATCATGGAACTTTGTTATACTCGATCAGGGAACTTTGTTATACTCGATGAGGGGACTTTGTTATACTCGATCTTGGGACTTTGTTTTACTCCATTAGGGTCCTTTGTTAAACTCAATGAGGGGACTAGTTATACTCAATTAGGGGACTTTGTTAGACTCGATCAGAGGACTTTGTTACGCTAGATCAGGGGACTTTGTTATACTCGATGAGGGGGCTTTGTTTAACTCGATCAGGGACTTAGTTATACTCGATCAGGGGACTTTGCTATACTCGATTAGGGGACTTTGTTATACTCAATCTTGAGACGTTGTTATAGTCCATTAGGGTCCTTTATTATACTCGAAAAGGGAACTTTGTTATACTCGATCCGGGGCTTTATTATACTCGATAAGGGGACTTTGTTATACTCGACCAGGGGACTTTGTTATACTCGATCAGGGGACTTTTTTATACTAGATCAGGGGCTTTGTTATACTCGATCCGGGGTTTTATTATTCTCGGTAAGGGGACTTTTTTATACTCGATCAGGGGACTTTGTTATACTCGATGAGGGGACTATGTTATACTCGATCTTGGGACTTTGTTAAACTGGATCAGGGGCCTTTGTTACACTCATTAGGGGCCTTTGTTATACTGGATCAGGGAACTTTGTTGTAATCGATCAGGGGACTTTGTTATGCTCGATCAGGGGGCTTTGTTATACTCGATCAGGTGACTTTGTATATACTCAACTAGGGAATTTGATATATTCGGTGAGGGGCCTTTCTTATACTCGATCAGGGGGCTTTGTTAAACTCGATCAGGGGACTTTGTTATACTCGATCAGAGGACTTTGTTATACTCGATCGGAGGACTTTGTTATACTCGATCAGGGGGCTTTGCTTTTCTCGATCAAGGGACATTGTTATACTCGATTAGGGGGATTTGTTATACTTGATCAGGGGACTTTATTATACTCAATCAGGGGACTTTATTATAATCGTTTAGGGGACTTTGTTATATTCGATCAGGGGATTTTGTTATACTCGACGAGGTGGCTTTGTTATACTCGATCAGAGGACTTTGTTACACTCGAACAGGGGACTTTGTTATACTCGATCAGGGGACTTTGTTATACTCGATGAGGGGGCTTTGTTTATACTCGATCAGGGGACGTTGTTATACTCGATCAGGGGACTTTGTTATACTCGATCAGGGGACTTTGTGTCATACTCGATCAGGGGACTTTGTTATACTCGATCTTGAGACTTTGTTATACTCCATTAGGGTCCTTTATTATACTCGATCAGGGGACTTAGTTATACTCGGTTAGGGGAACTTTGTTATACTCGATCAGGGGACTTTGTTATACTCGATCAGGGGACTTTGTTGTAATCGATCAGAGGACTTTGTTATACTCGATCTTGGGACTTTGTTATACTCGATCTTGGGACTTTGTTATACTCCATTAGGGTCCTTTGTTATACTCAATCATGGGACTTAGTTATACTCGATAAGGGGCCTTTTTTATACTCGATGAGGGGGCTTTGTTATACTCGATCAGTGGACTTTGTTATACTCGATCAGCGGTGTTTGTTTTACTCGATGAGGGGACTTTGTTATACTCGATCAGGGGAATTTGTTTTACTCGAGCAGGGGAATTTGTTTTACTCGAGCAGGGGACTTTGTTATACACGACCAGGGGCCTTTGTTATACTCGATCAGGCGACTTTGTTATTCTCGATGAGGAGACTTTGTTATACTCGATCTTGGGACTTTGTTAAACTCGATCTTGAGACTTTGTTAAACACGATCAGCGGACTTTGTTATACTTGATCAGTGGGCTTTGATTTACTCGATCTTGGGACTTTGTTATACTCGATCAGGGGACTTTGTTTTACTTGATTAGGGACTTTGTTATTTTCGACCAAGGGCCTTTGATATACTGGAGTCGGGGAATAGGTTATACTCGATCAGGGGACTTTGTTATACTCGATCAGGGGACTTTGTTGTACTCAATCAGGGGACTTTGTTATACTCGATCAGGGGACTTTGTTATACTCGTCGAGGGGGCTTTGTTATACTCGATTAGGAGACTTTGTTATACTCGTTCAGAGGATTTTCTTATACTCGATGAGGGGGCTTTGTTATACTCGAAGATGGTGCTTTGTTATACTCGATCAGGGACATTGTTATACTCGACCAGGGGACTTTGTTATACTCGATCAGGACTTTGCTATATACTGATGAGGGGCTTGCCTGTTCTGACTGTGGGACTCTAGTTATACTCTATGATCAGGGACTCGTTATACCTGATTAGGGGACTTATACTCGATCTTGAGACGTTGTTATAGTCCATTAGGTAATTTTATTATACCTGATCAGGGCTTTATTATACCCGATAAGGGACTTTGTTATACTAGATTAGGACTGTGTTATACTCGATCAGGGAACTTTGTTATACTCGATCCGGGGCTATATTATACTCGATAAGGGGACTTTGTTATACTCGACCAGGGGACTGTGTTATACTCGATCAGGGGACTTTGTTATACTAGATTAGGGTACTTTGTTATACTCGATCCGGGGCTTTATTATACTCGATAAGGGGACTTTGTTATACTCGATCAGGGGACTTTGTTATACTCGATGAGGGGACTATGTTATACTCGATCTTGGGACTTTGTTAAACTGGATCAGGGGCCTTTGTTATACTCCATTAGGGGCCTTTGTTATACTGGATCAGGGGACTTTGTTGTAATCGATCAGGGGACTTTGTTATGCTCGATCAGGGGGCTTTGTTATACTCGATCAGGAGACTTTGTATTTACTCAACTAGGGACTTTGTTATATTCGGTCAGGGTCCTTACTTATACTCGATCAGGGGGCTTTGTTAAACTCGATCAGGGTACTTTGTTATACTCGATGAGGGGACTTTGTTATACTCGATCAAGGGACTTTCTTATACTCGATCAGGGGGCTTTGTTTTTTTCGATCAAGGGACTTTGTTATACTCGATCAGGGGACTTTTTATACTCGATCAGGGGACTTTATTATACTCAATCAGGGGACTTTATTATAATCGATAAGGGGACTTTGTTATACTCGATCTTGAGACGTTGTTATAGTCCATTAGGGTCCTTTATTATACTCGATCAGGGAACTTTGTTATACTCTATCCGGGGCTTTATTATACTCGATAAGGGGACTTTGTTATACTAGATTAGGGGACTGTGTTATACTCGATCAGGGAACTTTGTTATACTCGATCCGGGGCTTTATTATACTCGATAAGGGGACTTTGTTATACTCGACCAGGGGACTGTGTTATACTCGATCAGGGGACTTTGTTATACTAGATTAGGGGACTTTGTTATACTCGATCCGGGGCTTTATTATACTCGGTAAGGGGACTTTGTTATACTCGATCAGGGGACTTTGTTATACTCGATGAGGGGACTATGTTATACTCGATCTTGGGACTTTGTTAAACTGGATCAGGGGCCTTTGTTATACTCCATTAGGGGCCTTTGTTATACTGGATCAGGGGACTTTGTTGTAATCGATCAGGGGACTTTGTTATGCTCGATCAGGGGGCTTTGTTATACTCGATCAGGACACTTTGTATATACTCAACTAGGGACTTTGTTATATTCGGTCAGGGGCCTTACTTATACTCGATCAGGGGGCTTTGTTAAACTCGATCAGGGGACTTTGTTATACTCGATCAGGGGACTTTGTTATACTCGATCAAGGGACTTTGTAATACTCGATCAGGGGGCTTTGTTTTTTTCGCTCAAGGGACTTTGTTATACTCGATCAGGGAACTTTTTATACTCGATCAGGGGACTTTATTATACTCAATCAGGGGACTTTATTATAATCGATTAGGGGACTTTGTTATACTCGATCAGGGGACTTTGTTATACTCGACGAGGTGGCTTTGTTATACTCGATCAGAGGACTTTGTTACACTCGAACAAGGGACTTTGTTATACTCGATCATGGGACTTTGTTATACTCGATCTCGATCCTTTATTATACTCGATCAGGGGACTTAGTTATACTCCGTCAGGGGACTTTGTTATACTCGATCAGGGGACTTTGTTATACTCGATCAGGGGACTTTGTTTTAATCATTCAGAGGACTTTGTTATACTCGATCATGGGACTTGGTGATACTCGATAAGGGGGCTTTTTTATACTCGATGAGGGGGCTTTGTTATACTCGATCAGGGGACTTTGTTATACTCGATCAGGGGTGTTTGTTTTACTCGATCAGGGGACTTTGTTATACTCGATCAGGGGACTTTGTTATACTCGACCAGGGGCCTTTGTTATACTCGATCAAGGGACTTTGATATTCTAGATGAGGGGACTTTGTTATACTCGATCTTTGGACTTTGTTAAATTCGATCTTGGGACTTTGTTAAACTCGATCAGCGGACTTTGTTATACTCGATCAGGGGGCTTTGATTTACTCGATCTTGGGACTTTGTTATACTCGATCAGGGGACTTTGTTTTACTCGATCAGGGACTTTGTTATTTTCGACCAAGGGCCTTTCTTATACTCGAGTCGGGGAATAGGTTATACTCGATCATGGGGCTTTGTTATACTCGATCAGGGACTTTGTTATACTCGACCAGGGACTTTCTTATACTCGACGAGGGGTCTTTGTTATACTCGATCAAGAGAGTTTCTATATAATTAAATAAGGGACTTTGTTATATTCGATCAGGGCCTTTCTTATACCGAACAGGGGGCTTTGTTATGCTCGATGAGGGAACTTTGTTATTCTCGATCAGGGGACTTTGTTATACTCCATTAGGGGACTTAGTTATACTCGATCGGAAGACTTTGTTATACTCGATCTTGGGACTATGTTATACTCCAATAGGGTCCTTTGTATACATGATCAGGGGACTTTGTTATACTCGACCAGGGGCCTTTGTTATACTGGATTAAGGGACTTTGATATAATCGATGAGGGGACTTTGTTATGCTCGATCAGGGGCTTTGTTATACTCGATCAGGAGAGTTTGTATATACTCAACTAGGGACTTTGTTATATTCGGTCAGGGGCCTTTCTTATACTCGATCTGGGGGCTTTGTTAAACTCGATCAGGGGACTTTGTTATACTCGATCAGGGGACTTTGTTATACCTGGGATGAGGGACTTTGTTATACTCCGATCAGGGGGCTTGTTTTTCCGATCAAGGGCTTTTGTTATACCTGATCAGGGACTTTGTTATACTCGATCTGGGGACCATGTTATACTCAATCAGGAGTTTTATTATACTCGAATAGGGGACCTTGTTATACCCGGGATTAGGGGACTTTGTTATACCCGACGAGGTGGGCATTGTTATACTCCGATCAAGTGACCTTGTTACACCCGATCAGGGGATTCTTGTTATACCTCGATCAGGGACGTTGTTATGCCCTGATGAGGGGCTTTGGTTTTTTACCTGGATCAGGTGACTTGTTATACTCGATCATGGACTCTTTGTTATACTCCGATGAGGGGGCTTTATTTTACCGGATCAGGGACTTTTGTTATACTCGGATCAGGGACTTCGGTTATATTTGATCAGTGGGCTTTGACGCATTTCGATCTTGGGACTTTGTTAAACTCGATCTTGAGACTTTGTTAAACTCGATCAGCGGACTTTGTTATACTTGATCAGTGGGCTTTGATTTACTCGATCTTGGGACTTTGTTATACTCGATCAGGGGACTTTGTTTTACTTGATTAGGGACTTTGATATTTTCTACCAAGGGCCTTTGATATACTCGAGTCGGCGAATAGGTTATACTCGATCAGGGGACTTTGTTATACTCGATCAGGGGACTTTGTTGTACTCGATCAGGGGACTTTGTTATACTCGATCAGGAGACTTTGTTATAATCATCGATGGGGCTTTGTTATACTCGATTAGGGGACTTTGTTATACTCGTTCAGAGGACTTTGTTATACTCGATGAGGGGGCTTTGTTATACTCGAAGAGGGTGCTTTGTTATACTCGATCAGGGGACATTGTTATACTCGACCAGGGGACTTTGTTATACTCGATCAGGGGACTTTGTTATACTCGATCAGGGTGCTTTGTTTTTCTCGATCAAGGGACTTTGTTATACTCGATGAGGGGGCTTTGTTTAACTCGATCAGGGACTTAGTTATACACGATCAGGGGACTTTGTTATACTCGATTAGGGGACTTTGTTATACTCGATCTTGAGACGTTGTTATAGTTCAATAGGGTCCTTTATTATACTCGATCAGGGAACTTTGTTGTACTCGATCCGGGGCTTTATTATACTCGATAAGGGGACTGTGTTATACTCGATCAGGGGACTTTGTTATACTAGATTAGGGGACTTTGTTATACTCGATCCGGGGCTTTATTATACTCGGTAAGGGGACTTTGTTATACTCGATCAGGGGACTTTGTTATACTTGATTAGGGGACTATGTTATACTCGATCTTGGGACTTTGTTAAACTGGATCAGGGGCCTTTGTTATACTCCATTAGGGGCCTTTGTTATACTGGATCAGGGGACTTTGTTGTAATCGATCAGGGGACTTTGTTATGCTCGATTAGGGGGCTTTGTTATACTCGATCAGGAGACTTTGTATATACTCAACTAGGGACTTTGTTATATTCGGTCAGGGGCCTTACTTATACTCGATCAGGGGGCTTTGTTAAACTCGATCAGGGGACTTTGTTATACTCGATCAGGGGACTTTGTTATACTCGATCAAGGGACTTTGTTATACTCGATCAGCGGGCTTTGTTGTTTTCGATCAAGGGACTTTGTTATACTCGATCAGGGGACTTTTTATACTCGATCAGGGGACTTTATTATACTCAATCAGGGGAATTTGTTATAATCGATTAGGGGACTTTGTTATACTCGATCAGGGGACTTTGTTATACTCGACGAGGTGGCTTTGTTATACTCGATCAGAGGACTTTGTTACACTCGAACAGGGGAATTTGTTATACTCGATCATGGGACTTTGTTATACTCGATGAGGGGGCTTTGTTTTACTCGATCAGGGGACTTTGTTATACTCGATCAAAGGACTTTGTTATACTCGATCAGGGGACTTTGTTATACTCGATCAGGGGACTTTGTCATACTCGATCAGGGGACTTTGTTATACTCGATCTTGAGACTTTGTTATACTCCATTAGGTTCCTTTATTATACTCGATCAGGGGACTTAGTTATACTCGGTCAGGGGACTCTGTTATACTCGATCAGGGGACTTTGTTATACTCGATCAGGGGACTTTGTTTTAATCATTCAGAGGACTTTGTTATACTCGATCATGGGACTTAGTTATACTCGATTAGGGGACTTTTTTATACTCGATGAGGGGGCTTTGTTATACACGACCATGGGCCTTTGTTATACTCGATCAGGGGATTTTGTTATTCTCGATGAGGGGACTTTGTTATACTCGATCTTGGGACTTTGTTAAACTCGATCTTGGTTCTTTGTTAAACTCGATCAGCGGACTTTGTTATACTCGATGAGGGGGCTTTGATTTGCTCGATCAGGGACTTTGTTATTTTCGACCAAGGGCCTTTGATATACTCGAGTCGGGGAATAGGTTATACTCGATCAGAGGACTTGGTTATACTCGATCAGAGGACTTGGTTATACTCGATCAGGGGGCTTTGTTATACTCGATCAAGAGAGTTTGTATATACTCAACTAGGGACTTTGTTATATTCGTTCAGGGGCCTTTCTTATACTCGAACAGGGGGCTTTGTTATGCTCGATGAGGGCACTTTGTTATTCTCGATCAGGGGACTTTGTTATACTCCATTAGGGGACTTAGTTATACTCGATCGGAAGACTTTGTTATACTCGATCTTGGGACTATGTTATACTCCAATAGGGTCCTTTGTATACTTGATCAGGGGACTTTGTTATACTCGACCAGGGGCCTTTGTTATATTCGATAAAGGGCCTGTGTTATACTCGATTAGGGGACTTTGTTATACTCGATCTTGGAACTTTGTTAAACTCGATCAGGGGTTTTTGTTATACTCGATCAGGGACTTTGTTATTTTCGACCAAGGGCCTTTGATATACTCGAGTTGGGGAATAGGTTATACTCGATCAGAGGACTTGGTTATACTCGATCAGGGGGCTTTGTTATACTCGATCAAGAGAGTTTGTATATACTCAACTAGGGACTTTGTTATATTCGTTCAGGGGCCTTTCTTATACTCGAACAGGGGGCTTTGTTATGCTCGATGAGGGGACTTTGTTATTCTCGATCAGGGGACTTTGTTTTACTCCATCAGGGGACTTAGTTATACTCGATCGGAAGACTTTGTTATACTCCATCTTGGACTTTGTTATATTCCAATAGGGTCCTTTGTATACTTGATCAGGGGACTTTGTTATACTCGACAAGGGGCCTTTGTTATATTCGATAAAGGGCCTTTGTTATACTCGATGAGGGGACTTTGTTATACTCGATCAGGGGACTTTGTTATACTCGATCTTGGGACTTTGTTAAATTCGATCTAGGGCCTTTCTTATACTGGATTAGGGGACTTTGTTATAATCGATCAGGGGACTTTGTTATGCTCGATCAGGGGCTTTGTTATACTCGATCAGGAGACTTTGTATATACTCAATTAGGGACTTTGTTATATTCGGTCAGGGGCCTTTCTTATACTCGATCAGGGGGCTTTATTAAACTCGATCAGGGGACTTTGTTGTACTCGATGAGGGGACTTTGTTATACTCGATGAGGGGACTTTGTTATACTCGATCAGGGGGCTTTGTTTTTCTCGATCAAGGGACTTTGTTATACTCGATGAGGGGACTATGTTATAATACGATCTGGGGACTTTATTATACTCAATCAGGGGACTTTATTATACTCGATTAGGGGACTTTGTTATACTCGATCAGGGGACTTTGTTATACTCGACGAGGTGGCTTTTTGCTGTATTCTCGATCAGAGGACCTTGTTACACTCTCGATCAGGGGACTTGCTATACTCGATCAGGGACGTTGTTATGCCTGATCAGGGGCTTTGTTTGCCTGATCTGGGGACCTTTGTTATTATACTCATGATCAGGGACTTTTGTTATACTTAAGTGAGGGGCTTTGTTTTACTCTGGATCAGGGGACTTTGTTATACTCGATCAGGGGACTCTTGTTATACTCGATCAGGGGACTTTGTTATACCTGTCAGAGGAGCTTTGTTATACTCGATTAGGGGACATTGTTATACTCGATCAGAGAACTTTGTTACACTAGATCAGGGTACTTTATTATTCTCGATCAGGGGACTTAGTTATACTCGATCAGGGGACTTTGTTATACTCGATGAGGGGCCTTTCTTCTACTCTATCAGGGGACTTTGTTTTTCTCGATCAAGGGACTTTGTTATACTCGATCAGGGACTTTGTTATACTCGAACAGGGGACTTTGTTATACTCGATCAGGGGACTTTGTTATACTCGATCAGGGGACTTTGTTATACTCAATCAGGGGACTTTGTTATACTCGTCGAGGGGGCTTTGTTATACTCGATCAGGGAACTTTGTTACAGTCGATCAGGGGACTTTGCAATACTCGTTCTTGAGACTTTGTTATACTCCATTAGGGTCCTTTATTATACTCGATCAGGGGACTTAGTTATACTCGATCAGGG
>NW_024715687.1:0-25750 GCF_018991925.1 Homarus americanus | reverse complement strand
AAAGTCCCTGGTGGAGTATAACAAAGTCCCCTGATCGAGTATCACAAAGTCTCCTGGTCGAGTTTAACAAAGTTTTCTAATCGAGTATAAAAAAGACCGCTCGTCGAGTATAAGAAAGTCCCCTGATCGAGTATAACATATCACCTGATCGAGTATAACAAAGTCCTCTGGTCGAGTATAACAAAGTCCCCTGATCGAGTATAACAAAGGCCCCTCATCGAGTATAGCAAAGTCCATTGGTCAAATATAGTAAAGTCCACTCATCGAGTATAACAAAGTCCCCCGATCGAGTATAACAAAGGCCTCTGGTCGAGTAAGACAAAGTCCCCTGAACAAGTATAAAAAAGTCCCCTGGTCGAGTATAACAAAGTCCCCTAATCGAGTATAACAAAGTCCCCTGGTCGACTATAGCAAAGCCCCGTGGTCGAGTATAATAAACCCCCCTCATCGAGTATAAAAAAGACCCCTAATCGAGTATAACAAAGTCTCCTGATCGCATATAACAAAGTTCTCTGATCAAATATAACATATCCTCTGATCGAGTATAACAAAGTCCCCTGATCGAATATAACAAAGTCCCCTGATCGAGTATAACATATCCTCTAATCGAGTATAACAAAGTCTTCTGGTCGAGTATGACAAATTCGCCTGATAGAGTATAACAAAGTCCCCTGGTTGAGTATAACAAAGTCCCCTGATCGAGTATAACATATCTCCTGATTGAGTATAACAAAGTCCTCTGTTCGAGTAAAAAAAAGTCTCCTGATCGCGTATAACAAAATCCCATGGTCGATTACAACAAATTCCCTCATCGAGTATAACAAAGGCCCCTCATCGAGTATAACAAAGTCCATTGGTCAAGTTTAAAAAAGATCCCTGGTCGAGTATAACAAAGTACCCTGATCGAGTATAACAATGTCCCCTGGTCGAGTATAGCAAAGACCCCTGATCGAATATAACAAAGTCCCCTGATCGAGTATTACATATCCCCTGATGGAGTATAACAAAGTCCCCTGATCGAGTATAACAAAGTCCCCTGGTCGAGTATAACAAAACCCCCTCATAAAATATAACAAAGGCCCCTAATCGAGTATAACAAAGTCCCCTGAATGAGTATAACAAAGTCATCTGGTTGAGTATAACAAAGTCCCTGATCGAGTATAACAAAGCCCCCTGGACGAGTATAACAAATTTCCCTGATCGAGTTTAACAAAGTCCTATGATCGAGTATAATAAAGTCTACTGGTCCAGTATAACAAAGTCCCCTGATCGAGTATAACATATCCCCTGATCGAGAATTACAAAGTCGCCTGGCCCAGTATAACAAAGTCCCCAGATCGAGCGTAACAAAGTCCCCTGGTCGATTATAACAAAGTCCCCAGGTCGAGTATAACAAAGGCCCTGCCAAGAATGAGACAAGGTCCCCTGATCGAGTATAACAAAGTCCCCTGATCGAGTATAACAAAGCCCCCTCGACGAGTATAACAAAGACCCCTGATCGTGTATAACGAAGTCCCCTGATCAAGTATTACATATCCCCTGATCAAATATAAGAAAGTCCCTGGTTGAGTATAAGAAAGACCCCTGATCGAGTGTAACAAAAGTCCCCTGATCAAGAATAACAAAGTCCCCTGATCGAGTATAAAAATGTCCCCTGGTCAAGTGTAACAAAGTCCCCTGATCGAGTATAAAAAAGTTCCCTGGCCCAGTATAACAAAGTCCCTAGATCGAGCATACCAAAGTTCCCTGATCGAGTATAGCAAAGTCCTCTGGTCGAGTATGACAAAGTCCCCTGATAGAGTATAACAAAGTCCCCTGGTTGAGTATAACAAAGTCCCCTGATCGAGAATATCATATTTCCTGATTGAGTATAACAAAGTCCTCTGGTCGAGTATAAAAAAGTCCCCTGATCGAGTATAACAAAATCCCATGGTCGATTATAACAAAGCCCACTCATCGAGTATAACAAAGGCCCCTCATCGAGAATAACAAAGTCCATTGGTCAAGTATAAAAAAGATCCCTGGTCGAGTATAACAAAGTCCCCTAATCTAGTATAACAATGTCCCCTGGTCGAGTATAGCAAAGTCCCCTGATCGAGTATAACAAAGCCTCCTGATCGAGTATAACAAAGTCCCATGATCGAGTATAACAAAGCCCAATGCTCGAATATAACAAAGTCCCCTGGTCGAGTCCAAAAAAGGCCTCTAATCGAGTATAAGAAAGTCCCCTGATCGAGTATAACAAAGCCACTTAATCGAGTATAACAAAGTCCCCTGGTCGAGTATAACAAAGTCCCCTGTTCGAGTCTAACAAAGTCCCCTAATCGAGTATAACAAAGTCCCCTGGTCGAGTAAAACAAAGTCCCCTGTTCGAGTCTATCAAAGTCCCCTTATGGAGTATAACAAATTCCCCTTATCGAGTTTAACAATGTTCCCTTATCGAGTATAACAAAGTCCCCTAATCGAGTATAACAAAGGACCCTGGTCGAGTATAACAAAGTCCCCTCATCGAGTGTAACAAAAGTCCCCTGATCGAGTATAACAAAGTCCCCTGATCGAGTATAAAAATGTCCCCTGGTCCAGTGTAACAAAGTGCCCTGATCGAGTATAAAAAAGTTCCCTGGCCCAGTATAATAAAGTCCCTAGATCGAGCATACCAAAGTCCCCTGATCGTTTATAACAAAGTCCCCCGGTCGAGTATAGCAAAGGGCCCTGATCGAGTAAGACAAAGTCCCCTGATCGAGTATAACAAAGTCCCATGATCGAGTATAAAAAAGCCCCCTAGACGAGTATAACAAAGTCGTCTGGTCGAGTATAACAAAGTCCCCTAATCGAGTATAACAAAGTCCCCTGGTCGACTATAGCAAAGTCCCCTGGTCGAGTATAACAATGCCTCCTCATCGAGTATAACAAAGTCCCCTAATCAAGTATAACAAAGTCCCCTAATCGAGTATAACAAAGACCCTGGTCGAGTATAACAAAGTCCCTTAATCGAGTATAACAAAGTCCCCTGGTCGACTATAGCAAAGTCCCCTGGTCGAGTATAACAAAGCCTCCTCATCGAGTATAACAAAGTCCCCTAATCGAGTATAACAAAGTCCCCTAATCGAGTATAACAAAGTCCCTGGTCGAGTATAACAAAGTCCCTTAATCGAGTATAACAAAGTCCCCTGGTCGACTATAGCAAAGTCCCCTGGTCGAGTATAACAAAGGTCCCTCATCGAGTATAACAAACTCCATTGGTCAAGTATAAAAATGTTCCCTGGTCGAGTATAACAAAGTCCCCTAATCGAGTATAACAAAGTCCCCTTTTCGAGTATAACGAAGTCCCCTGGTCGAGTATAGCAAAGTCCCCTCATCGAGTATAACAAAGCCTCCTGATCGAGTATAACAAAGTCCCCTGATCGAGTATAAAAAAGTCCCCTGGTCGAGTATAACAAAGCCCCTTGCTCGAGTATAACAAAGTCTCTTGATCGAGTCCAAAAAAGGCGTCAAATCGAGTATAACAAAGTTTCCTGATCTAGTATAACAAAGGCCCCTGATCGAGTATAACAAAGGCCCCTCATCGAGTATAAGAAAGTCCCTGGTCGAGTATAACAAAGTCCCTTAATCGAGTATAACAAAGTCCCCTGGTCGACTATAGCAAAGTCCCCTGGTCGAGTATAACAAAGGTCCCTCATCGAGTATAACAAACTCCATTGGTCAAGTATAAAAATGTTCCCTGGTCGAGTATAACAAAGTCCCCTAATCGAGTATAACAAAGTCCCCTTTTCGAGTATAACGAAGTCCCTTGGTCGAGTATAGCAAAGTCCCCTCATCGAGTATAACAAAGCCTCCTGATCGAGTATAACAAAGTCCCCTGATCGAGTATAAATAAGTCCCCTGGTCGAGTATAACAAAGCCCCCTGCTCGAGTATAACAAATTCTCCTGATCGAGTCCAAAAAAGGCGTCAAATCGAGTATAACAATGTTTCCTGATCTAGTATAACAAAGGCCCCTGATCGAGTATAACAAAGGCCCCTCATCGAGTATAAAAAAGTCCCCTGATCGAGTATAACAAAGCCGCCGTATCGAGTATAACAAAGTCCCGTGGTCGAGTATAATATATCCCCTGATCGAGTATAACAAAGTCCCTGGTGGAGTATAACAAAGTCCCCTGGTCGAGTATAACAAAGTTTTCTAATCGAGCATAACAAAGGCCCCTTGTCGAGTATAACAAAGTCCCCTAATCAAGTATAACAAAATCCCCTGATCGAGTATAGCAAAGTCCTCTGTTCGAGTATAACATATCCCCTGATCGAGTATAACAAAATCCTCTGGTCGAATATGACAATGTCCCCTGATCGAGTATAAAAAAGTCCCCTGGTCCAGTTTAACAAAGTCCCATTATCGAGTATAACAAAGTCCCCTAATCGAGTATAACAAAGGCCCCTGGTCGAGTATAACAAAGTCCCCTGATCGAGTATAAAAATGTCCCCTGGTCCAGTGTAACAAAGTCCCCTGATCGAATATAAAAAAGTCCGCTTGCCCAGTATAATAAAGTCTCTAGATCGAGCATACCAAAGTCCACTGATCGATTATAACAAAGTCTCCCGGTCGAGTATAGCAAACGGCCCTGATCGAGTAAGACAAAGTCATCTGATCGAGTATAACAAAGTCCTCTGATCGAGTATAACAAAGCCACCTGGATGAGTATAACAAAGTCCCCTGGTCCAGTATAACAAAGTCCCCTGATCGAGTATAACATATCCCCTGATCGAGTATAACAACGTCTCCTGGCCCAGTTTAACAAAGTGCCCAGATCGAGCATAACAAAGTCCCCTAATCGATTATAACAAAGTCCCCTGGTCAAGTATAACATATACCCTGATCGAGTATAACAAAGGACCTGGTGGAGTATAACAAAGTCCCCTGGTCGAGAATAACAAAGTTTTATAATCGAGCATAACAAAGGCACCTGGTCGAGTATAACAAAGTCCTCTGATCAAGTATAACAAAGTCCCCTAATTGAGTATAACAAAGTCCCCTAATCAAGTATAACAAAGTCCCCTGATCGAGTATAACATATCCCCTGATCGAGTATAACAAAGTCCCCTGATCGAGTATAACAAAGTCCCCTGGTCGAGTATAACAAAACCCCCTCATGAAATATAACAAAGGCCCCTAATCGAGTATAACAAAGTCCCCTGAATGAGTATAACAAAGTCCTCTGGTTGAGTATAACAAAGTCCCCTGATCGAGTATAACATATCCCCTGATCGAGTATAACAAAGTCCCCTGATCGCTTATAACAAAGTCCCCTTGTCAAGTATAACATATACCCTGATCGATTATAACAAAGGACCTGGTGGAGTATAACAAAGTCCCCTGGTCGAGAATAACAAAGTTTTATAATCGAGCATAACAAAGGCACCTGGTCGAGTATAACAAAGTCCTCTGATCAAGTATAACAAAGTCCCCTAATTGAGTATAACAAAGTCCCCTAATCAAGTATAACAAAGTCCCCTGATCGAGTATAACATATCCCCTGATCGAGTATAACAAAGTCCCCTGATCGAGTATAACAAAGTCCCCTGGTCGAGTATAACAAAACCCCCTCATGAAATATAACAAAGGCCCCTAATCGAGTATAACAAAGTCCCCTGAATGAGTATAACAAAGTCCTCTGGTTGAGTATAACAAAGTCCCCTGATCGAGTATAACATATCCCCTGATCGAGTATAACAAAGTCCCCTGATCGAGTATAACAAAGGCCCCTCATCGAGTATAGCAAAGTCCATTGGTCAAATATAGGAAAGTCCACTGATCGAGTATAACAAAGTCCCAGATCGAGCATAACAAAGTCCCCTGGTCGAGTATAGCAAAGGGCCATGATCGAGTAAAACAAAGTCCCCTGGTCGAGTATAACAAAGGCCCTGATCGAGTAAGACAAAGTCCCCTGATCGAATATAAAAAAGTCCCCTGATCGAGTATAACAAAGCCCCCTGGACGAGTATAACAAAGACCCCTGATCGAATATAACAAAGTCCCCTGATCGAGTATTACATATCCCCTGATGGAGTATAACAAAGTCCCCTGATCGAGTATAACAAAGTCCCCTGGTCGAGTATAACAAAACCCCCTCATAAAATATAACAAAGGCCCCTAATCGAGTATAACAAAGTCCCCTGAATGAGTATAACAAAGTCATCTGGTTGAGTATAACAAAGTCCCCTGATCGAGTATAACATATCCCCTGATCGAGTATAACAAAGTCCCCTGATCGAGTATAACAAAGGCCCCTCATCGAGTATAGCAAAGTCCATTGGTCAAATATAGGAAAGTCCACTGATCGAGTATAACAAAGTCCCAGATCGAGCATAACAAAGTCCCCTGGTCGAGTATAGGAAAGGGCCATGATCGAGTAAAACAAAGTCCCCTGGTCGAGTATAACAAAGGCCCTGATCGAGTAAGACAAAGTCCCCTGATCGAAAATAAAAAAGTCCCCTGATCGAGTATAACAAAGCCCCCTGGACGAGTATAACAAAGACCCCTGATCGAATATAACAAAGTCCCCTGATCGAGTATTACATATCCCCTGATCGAATATAACAAAGTCCCTGGTGGAGTATAACAAAGTCCCCTGATCGAGTATCACAAAGTCTCCTGGTCGAGTTTAACAAAGTTTTCTAATCGAGTATAAAAAAGGCCCCTCGTCGAGTATAACAAAGTCCCCTGATCGAGTATAACATATCACCTGATCGAGTATAACAAAGTCCTCTGGTCGAGTATAACAAAGTCCCCTGATCGAGTATAACAAAGGCCCCTCATCGAGTATAGCAAAGTCCATTGGTCAAATATAGTAAAGTCCACTCATCGAGTATAACAAAGTCCCCCGATCGAGTATAACAAAGGCCTCTGGTCGAGTAAGACAAAGTCCCCTGATCAAGTATAAAAAAGTCCCCTGGTCGAGTATAACAAAGTCCCCTAATCGAGTATAACAAAGTCCCCTGGTCGACTATAGCAAAGCCCCGTGGTCGAGTATAATAAACCCCCCTCATCGAGTATAAAAGGCCCCTAATCGAGTATAACAAAGTCTCCTGATCGCATATAACAAAGTTCTCTGATCAAATATAACATATCCTCTGATCGAGTATAACAAAGTCCCCTGATCGAGTATAACAAAGTCCCCTGATCGAGTATAACATATCCTCTAATCGAGTATAACAAAGTCTTCTGGTCGAGTATGACAAATTCGCCTGATAGAGTATAACAAAGTCCCCTGGTTGAGTATAACAAAGTCCCCTGATCGAGTATAACATATCTCCTGATTGAGTATAACAAAGTCCTCTGTTCGAGTAAAAAAAAGTCCCCTGATCGCGTATAACAAAATCCCATGGTCGATTATAACAAATTCCCTCATCGAGTATAACAAAGGCCCCTCATCGAGTATAACAAAGTCCATTGGTCAAGTTTAAAAAAGATCCCTGGTCGAGTATAACAAAGTACCCTGATCGAGTATAACAATGTCCCCTGGTCGAGTATAGCAAAGTCCCCTGATCGAATATAACAAAGTCCCCTGATCGAGTATTACATATCCCCTGATGGAGTATAACAAAGTCCCCTGATCGAGTATAACAAAGTCCCCTGGTCGAGTATAACAAAACCCCCTCATAAAATATAACAAAGGCCCCTAATCGAGTATAACAAAGTCCCCTGAATGAGTATAACAAAGTCATCTGGTTGAGTATAACAAAGTCCCTGATCGAGTATAACAAAGCCCCCTGGACGAGTATAACAAAGTTCCCTGATCGAGTTTAACAAAGTCCTATGATCGAGTATAATAAAGTCCACTGGTCCAGTATAACAAAGTCCCCTGATCGAGTATAACATATCCCCTGATCGAGAATTACAAAGTCGCCTGGCCCAGTATAACAAAGTCCCCAGATCGAGGGTAACAAAGTCCCCTGGTCGATTATAACAAAGTCCCCAGGTCGAGTATAACAAAGGCCCTGCCAAGAATGAGACAAAGTCCCCTGATCGAGTATAACAAAGTCCCCTGATCGAGTATAACAAAGCCCCCTCGACGAGTATAACAAAGACCCCTGATCGTGTATAACAAAGTCCCCTGATCAAGTATTACATATCCCCTGATCAAATATAAGAAAGTCCCTGGTTGAGTATAAGAAAGACCCCTGATCGAGTATAACAAAAGTCCCCTGATCAAGAATAACAAAGTCCCCTGATCGAGTATAAAAATGTCCCCTGGTCAAGTGTAACAAAGTCCCCTGATCGAGTATAAAAAAGTTCCCTGGCCCAGTATAACAAAGTCCCTAGATCGAGCATACCAAAGTTCCCTGATCGAGTATAGCAAAGTCCTCTGGTCGAGTATGACAAAGTCCCCTGATAGAGTATAACAAAGTCCCCTGGTTGAGTATAACAAAGTCCCCTGATTGAGAATATCATATTTCCTGATTGAGTATAACAAAGTCCTCTGGTCGAGTATAAAAAAGTCCCCTGATCGAGTATAACAAAATCCCATGGTCGATTATAACAAAGCCCACTCATCGAGTATAACAAAGGCCCCTCATCGAGAATAACAAAGTCCATTGGTCAAGTATAAAAAAGATCCCTGGTCGAGTATAACAAAGTCCCCTAATCTAGTATAACAATGTCCCCTGGTCGAGTATAGCAAAGTCCCCTGATCGAGTATAACAAAGCCTCCTGATCGAGTATAACAAAGTCCCATGATCGAGTATAACAAAGCCCAATGCTCGAATATAACAAAGTCCCCTGGTCGAGTCCAAAAAAGGCCTCTAATCGAGTATAAGAAAGTCCCCTGATCGAGTATAACAAAGCCACTTAATCGAGTATAACAAAGTCCCCTGGTCGAGTATAACAAAGTCCCCTGTTCGAGTCTAACAAAGTCCCCTAATCGAGTATAACAAAGTCCCCTGGTCGAGTAAAACAAAGTCCCCTGTTCGAGTCTATCAAAGTCCCCTTATGGAGTATAACAAATTCCCCTTATCGAGTTTAACAATGTTCCCTTATCGAGTATAACAAAGTCCCCTAATCGAGTATAACAAAGGACCCTGGTCGAGTATAACAAAGTCCCCTCATCGAGTGTAACAAAAGTCCCCTGATCGAGTATAACAAAGTCCCCTGATCGAGTATAAAAATGTCCCCTGGTCCAGTGTAACAAAGTCCCCTGATCGAGTATAAAAAAGTTCCCTGGCCCAGTATAATAAAGTCCCTAGATCGAGCATACCAAAGTCCCCTGATCGTTTATAACAAAGTCCCCCGGTCGAGTATAGCAAAGGGCCCTGATCGAGTAAGACAAAGTCCCCTGATCGAGTATAACAAAGTCCCCTGATCGAGTATAAAAAAGCCCCCTAGACGAGTATAACAAAGTCCTCTGGTCGAGTATAACAAAGTCCCCTAATCGAGTATAACAAAGTCCCCTGGTCGACTATAGCAAAGTCCCCTGGTCGAGTATAACAATGCCTCCTCATCGAGTATAACAAAGTCCCCTAATCAAGTATAACAAAGTCCCCTAATCGAGTATAACAAAGACCCTGGTCGAGTATAACAAAGTCCCTTAATCGAGTATAACAAAGTCCCCTGGTCGACTATAGCAAAGTCCCCTGGTCGAGTATAACAAAGCCTCCTCATCGAGTATAACAAAGTCCCCTAATCGAGTATAACAAAGTCCCCTAATCGATTATAACAAAGTCCCTGGTCGAGTATAACAAAGTCCCTTAATCGAGTATAACAAAGTCCCCTGGTCGACTATAGCAAAGTCCCCTGGTCGAGTATAACAAAGGTCCCTCATCGAGTATAACAAACTCCATTGGTCAAGTATAAAAATGTTCCCTGGTCGAGTATAACAAAGTCCCCTAATCGAGTATAACAAAGTCCCCTTTTCGAGTATAACGAAGTCCCCTGGTCAAGTATAGCAAAGTCCCCTCATCGAGTATAACAAAGCCTCCAGATCGAGTATAACAAAGTCCCCTGATCGAGTATAAAAAAGTCCCCTGGTCGAGTATAACAAAGCCCCCTGCTCGAGTATAACAAAGTCTCCTGATCGAGTCCAAAAAAGGCGTCAAATCGAGTATAACAAAGTTTCCTGATCTAGTATAAAAAAGGCCCCTGATCGAGTATAACAAAGGCCCCTCATCGAGTAAAAGAAAGTCCCCTGATCGAGTATAACAAAGCCGCCGTATCGAGTATAACAAAGTCCCGTGGTCGAGTATAACATATCCCCTGATCGAGTATAACAAAGTCCCTGGTGGAGTATAACAAAGTCCCCTGGTCGAGTATAACAAAGTTTTCTAATCGAGCATAACAAAGGCCCCTTGTCGAGAATAACAAAGTCCGCTAATCAAGTATAACAAAATCCCCTGATCGAGTATAGCAAAGTCCTCTGTTCGAGTATAACATATCCCCTGATCGAGTATAACAAAATCCTCTGGTCGAATATGACAATGTCCCCTGATCGAGTATAAAAAAGTCCCCTGGTCCAGTTTAACAAAGTCCCATTATCGAGTATAACAAAGTCCCCTAATCGAGTATAACAAAGGCCCCTGGTCGAGTATAACAAAGTCCCCTGGTCGAGTATAAAAATGTCCCCTGGTCCAGTGTAACAAAGTCCCCTGATCGAATATAAAAAAGTCCGCTTGCCCAGTATAATAAAGTCTCTAGATCGAGCATACCAAAGTCCACTGATCGATTATAACAAAGTCTCCCGGTCGAGTATAGCAAACGGCCCTGATCGAGTAAGACAAAGTCATCTGATCGAGTATAACAAAGTCCTCTGATCGAGTATAACAAAGCCCCCTGGATGAGTATAACAAAGTCCCCTGGTCCAGTATAACAAAGTCCCCTGATCGAGTATAACATATCCCCTGATCGAGTATAACAACGTCTCCTGGCCCAGTTTAACAAAGTGCCCAGATCGAGCATAACAAAGTCCCCTAATCGATTATAACAAAGTCCCCTGGTCGAGTATAACATATACCCTGATCGAGTATAACAAAGGCCCTGGTGGAGTATAACAAAGTCCCCTGGTCGAGAATAACAAAGTTTTATAATCGAGCATAACAAAGGCACCTGGTCGAGTATAACAAAGTCCTCTGATCAAGTATAACAAAGTCCCCTAATTGAGTATAACAAAGTCCCCTAATCAAGTATAACAAAGTCCCCTGATCGAGTATAACATATCCCCTGATCGAGTATAACAAAGTCCCCTGATCGAGTATAACAAAGTCCCCTGGTCGAGTATAACAAAACCCCCTCATGAAATATAACAAAGGCCCCTAATCGAGTATAACAAAGTCCCCTGAATGAGTATAACAAAGTCCTCTGGTTGAGTATAACAATCGAGTATAACATATCCCCTGATCGAGTATAACAAAGTCCCCTGATCGATTATAACAAAGGCCCCTCATCGAGTATAGCAAAGTCCATTGGTCAAATATAGGAAAGTCCACTGATCGAGTATAACAAAGTCCCAGATCGAGCATAACAAAGTCCCCTGGTCGAGTATAGCAAAGGGCCATGATCAAGTAAAACAAAGTCCCCTGGTCGAGTATAACAAAGGCCCTGATCGAGTAAGACAAGGTCCCCTGATCGAAAATAAAAAAGTCCCCTGATCGAGTATAACAAAGCCCCCTGGACGAGTATAACAAAGACCCCTGATCGAATATAACAAAGTCCCCTGATCGAGTATTACATATCCCCTGATGGAGTATAACAAAGTCCCCTGATCGAGTATAACAAAGTCCCCTGGTCGAGTATTACAAAACCCCCTCATAAAATATAACAAAGGCCCCTAATCGAGTATAACAAAGTCCCCTGAATGAGTATAACAAAGTCATCTGGTTGAGTATAACAAAGTCCCCTGATCGAGTATAACAAAGTCCCCTGATCGAGTATAACAAAGTCCCCTGATCGAGTATAACAAAGGCCCCTCATCGAGTATAGCAAAGTCCATTGGTCAAATATAGGAAAGTCCACTGATCGAGTATAACAAAGTCCCAGATCGAGCATAACAAAGTCCCCTGGTCGAGTATAGCAAAGGGCCATGATCGAGTAAAACAAAGTCCCCTGGTCGAGTATAACAAAGGCCCTGATCGAGTAAGACAAAGTCCCCTGATCGAAAATAAAAAAGTCCCCTGATCGAGTATAACAAAGCCCCCTGGACGAGTATAACAAAGACCCCTGATCGAATATAACAAAGTCCCCTGATCGAGTATTACATATCCCCTGATCGAATATAACAAAGTCCCTGGTGGAGTATAACAAAGTCCCCTGATCGAGTATCACAAAGTCTCCTGGTCGAGTTTAACAAAGTTTTCTAATCGAGTATAAAAAAGGCCCCTCGTCGAGTATAACAAAGTCCCCTGATCGAGTATAACATATCACCTGATCGAGTATAACAAAGTCCTCTGGTCGAGTATAACAAAGTCCCCTGATCGAGTATAACAAAGGCCCCTCATCGAGTATAGCAAAGTCCATTGGTCAAATATAGTAAAGTCCACTCATCGAGTATAACAAAATCCCCCGATCGAGTATAACAAAGGCCTCTGGTCGAGTAAGACAAAGTCCCTGATCAAGTATAAAAAAGTACCCTGGTCGAGTATAACAAAGTCCCCTAATCGAGTATAACAAAGTCCCTGGTCGACTATAGCAAAGCCCCGTGGTCGAGTATAATAAACCCCCTCATCGAGTATAACAAAGTCTCCTGATCGCATATAACAAAGTTCCCTGATCGAGTATAACATATCCTCTGATCGAGTATAACAAAGTCCCCTGATCGATTATAACAAAGTCCCCTGATCGAGTATAACATATCCTCTGATCGATTATAACAAAGTCCTCTGGTCGAGTATGACAAAGTCCCCTGATAGAGTATAACAAAGTCCCCTGGTTGAGTATAACAAAGTTCCCTGATCGAGTATAACATATCTCCTGATTGAGTTTAACAAAGTCCTCTGTTCGAGTAAAAAAAAGTCCCCTGATCGAGTATAACAAAATCCCATGGTCGATTATAACAAATTCCCTCATCGAGTATAACAAAGGCCCCTCATCGAGTATAACAAAGTCCATTGGTCAAGTTTAAAAAAGATCCCTGGTCGAGTATAACAAAGTACCCTGATCGAGTATAACAATGTCCCCTGGTCGAGTATAGCAAAGTCCCCTGATCGAGTATAACAAAGCCTCCTGATCGATTATAAGAAAGTCCCCTGATCGATTATAACAATGCCCAATGCTCGAGTATAAGAAAGTCCCCTGGTCGAGTCCAAAAAAGGCCTCTAATCGAGTATAAGAAAGTCCCCTGATCGAGTATAACAAAGCCACCTAATCGAGTATAACAAAGTCGCCTGGTCGAGTATAACAAAGTCTCCTGTTCGAGTCTATCAAAGTCCCCTTATCGATTATAACACATTCCCCTTATCGAGTTTAACAAAGTTCCCTTATCAAGTATAACAAAGTCCCCTAATCGAGTATAACAAAGGACCCTGGTCGAGTATAACAAAGTCCCCTCATCGAGTGTAACAAAAGTCTCCTGATCGAGTATAACAAAGTCCCCTAATCGAGAATAAAAAAGTTCCCTGGCCCAGTATAAAAATGTCCCCTGGTCCAGTGTAACAAAGTCCCCTGATCGAGTATAAAAAAGTTCCCTGGCCCAGTATAATAAAGTCCCTAGATCGAGCATACCAAAGTCCCCTGATCGTTTATAACAAAGTCCCCCGGTCGAGTATAGCAAAGGGCCCTGATCGAGTAAGACAAAGTCCCCTGATCGAGTATAACAAAGTCCCTGATCGAGTATAAAAAAGCCCAATAGACGAGTATAAAAAAGTCCTCTGATGGAGTATAGCAAAGTCCCCTGATCGAGTATAACATATCACCTGATCGAGTATAACAAAGTCCTCTGGTTGAGTATAACAAAGTCCCCTGATCGAGTATAACAAAGGCCCCTCATCGAGTATAGCAAAGTCCATTGGTCAAATGCAGTAAAGTCCACTCATCGAGTATAACAAAGTCCCCCGATCGAGTATAACAAAGGCCTCTGGTCGAGTAAGACAAAGTCCCTTGATCAAGTATAAAAAAGTCCCCTGGTCAAGTATAACAAAGTCCTCTGGTCGAGTATAAAAAAGTCCCCTCATCGAGTATAACAAAGGCCCCTCATCGAGTAAAACAAATTCCATTGGTCAAGTATAAAAAAGATCCCTGGTCGAGTATAACAAAGTCTCCTGATCGAGTATAACAATGTCCCCTGGTCGAGTATAGCAAAGTCCCCTGATCGAGTAAAACAAAGCCTCCTCATCGAGTATAACAAAGTCCCCTGATCGAGTATAACAAAGCCCAATGCTCGAGTATAACAAAGTCCCGTGGTCGAATCCAAAAAAGGCCTCTAATCGAGTATAAGATAGTCCCCTAACCGAGTATAACAAAGCCGCCTAATCGAGTATAACAAAGTCCCCTGGTCGAGTATAACAAAGTCCCCTGTTCGAGTCTATCAAAGTCCCCTTATCGAGTATAACAAATTCCCCTTATCGAGTTTAACAAAGTTCCCTTATAGAGTATAACAAAGTTCCCTAATCGAGTATAACAAAGGCCCCTGGTCGAGTATAACAAAGTCCCCTGATCGAGTGTAACAAAAGTCCCCTAATCGAGTATAACAAAGTACCCTGATCGAGTATAAAAATGTCCCCTGGTCCAGTGTAACAAAGTCCCCTGATCGAGTATAAAAAAGTTCCCTGGCCCAGTATAACAAAGTCCTTAGATCGAGCATACCAAAGTCCCCTGATCGTTTATAAAAAAGTCCCCCGGTCGAGTATAGCAAAGGGCCCTGATTGAGTAAGACAAAGTCCCATGATCGAGTATAACAAAGTCCCCTGACCGAGTATAAAAAAGCCGCCTAGACGAGTATAACAAAGTCCTCTGGTCGAGTATAACAAAGTCCCTTAATCGAGTATAACAAAGTCCCCTGGTCGACTATAGCAAAGTCCCCTGGTCGAGTATAGCAAAGCCTCCTCATCGAGTATAACAAAGTCCCCTAATCGAGTATAACCAAGTCCCTAATCGAGTATAACAAAAGTCGGTCGAGTATAACAGTCCATAATCGAGTATAACAAAGTCCCCTGGTCGACTATAGCAAAGTCCCCTGGTCGAGTATAACAAAGGCCCCTCATCGAGTATAACAAACTCCATTGGTCAAGTATAAAAAAGTTCCCTGGTCGAGTATAACAAAGTCCCCTAATCGAGTATAACAAAGTCCCCTTTTCGAGTATAGCAAAGTCCCCTGATGGAGTATAACAAAGCCGACTGATCGAGTATAACAATGTCCCCTAATCGAGTATAACAAAGCCCCCTGTTCGAGTATTACGAAGTCCCCTGGTCGAGTATAGCAAAGTCACCTCATTGAGTATAACAAAGCCTCCTGATCGAGTACAACAAAGTCCCCTGATCGAGTATAACAAAGCCCCCTGCTCGAGTATAACAAAGTCCTGATCGGAGTCCAGGCCTCCAAATCAGTATAACAAGTCCCTGATCTAGTATTATAACAAAAGGCTAGTCAGGTAACAAAGGCCTCATCGATGATAAAGGTCTGATCGAACAAAGCCGCCTAATCAGGTATAACAAAGTCCGAGGTCAGTATAACATATCCTGATCGAAAGGTATAACCAAAGTCCTGGTGGAGTATAACAAGTCTGGTCGAGTATAACAGGTTTTAATCAGGCATGGTACTCTGATCCAAGTGCCAGAGGTCCCAGTCAGGCCATGACAAAGTCCTAATCAGGCCACTTTCCAGGAGTCTGATCGAGTATGAAGTCCTCTGTTCGGGTATAGCATCCTGATCCAGGTATAACAAAGTCTCTGGTCAGATATGACCAAAGTCCTGATCGAGTATAAAGTCCCTGGTCCCGAGTATAACAAAGTCCCATTATCAGGCTCAACAGTCCCCTAATCGAATGTAACAAAAGTCCCCTGATCGAGTATAACAAAGTCCCCTAATCGAGTATAAAAATGTCCCCTGGTCCAGTGTAACAAAGTCCCCTGATCGAATATAAAAAAGTCCGCTTGTCCAGTATAATAAAGTCCCAAGATCGAGCATACTAAAGTCCACTGATCGATTATAACAAAGTCCCCCGGTCGAGTATAGCAAACGGCCCTGATCGAGTAAGACAAAGTCATCTGATCGAGTATAACAAAGTCCTCTGATCGAGTATAACAAAGCCCCATGGATGAGTATAACAAAGTCTCCTAGTCCAGTATAACAAAGTCCCCTGATCGAGTATAACATATCCCCTGATCGAGTATAACAACGTCTCCTGCCCCAGTATAACAAAGTGCCCAGATCGAGCATAACAAAGTCCCCTAATCGATTATAACAAAGTCCTCTGGTCGAGTATAACAAAGGGCCCTGATCGAGTAAGACAAAGTCCCCTCATCGAGTATAACAAAGTCCTTTGATACTAGTATAACAAAGTCCCCTGGACGAGTATAACAAAGTCCCCTCTACCGAGTATAACAAAGTCCCCTGATCGAGTATAACATATCCCCTGATCGAGTATAACAAAGGCCCAGATGGAATATAACAAAGTCCCCTGGTCGAGAATAACAAAGCTTTCTAATCGAGCATAACAAAGGCCCCTGGTCGAGTATAACAAAGTCCTCTGATCAAGTATAACAAAGTTCCCTAATCGAGTATAACAAAGTCCCCTAATCAAGTATAACAAAGTCCCCTGATCGAGTATAACATATCCCCTGATCGTGTCTAACAAAGTCCCCTGATCGAGTATCACAAAGTCCCCTGGTCGAGTATAACAAAACCCTCTCATAAAATATAACAAAGGCCCGTAATCGAGTATAACAAAGTCCCCTGAATGAGTATAACAAAGTCCTCTGGTTGAGTATAACAAAGTCCCCTGATCGAGTATAACATATCCCCTGATCGAGTATAACAAAGTCCTCTGGTCGAGTATAAAAAAGTCCCCTGATCGCATATAACAAAGTCTCCTGGTCGTGTATAACAAAGTCCCCTGATCGAATATAACAAAGGCCCCTCATTGAGTAGAACAAATTCCATTGGTCAAGTATAAAAAAGTCCCCTGGTTCGAGTATAACAAAGTCCCCTAATCGAATATAACAAAGTCCTCTGGTCAAGTATAAAAAGTCTAATCGAGGTAAACAAAGTCCACCTGCTCAGTATAACAAAATCCCCTAGTCGAGCATAATAGAAATTCCTAATCGAATATAACAAAGAATCCTCTGAGTCCAGAGTATAAAAAAGTCCCTGGTCGAAAAGGTATATGAAGTCCCCGGTTCATTAATATAACAAAAGTCCCTGGTCGAGTATAAAGTCGATAAAAAGTATAACCATCCTCGCCGGTATAACAAGTCCCTGCTCGAGGTATGAAAGTCACCTGATCGAGGTATAACAAAGTCTCACTCATCGAGTATAACAAGAGCCCTCATCGAGTCAAAGCCCCCTAATCGGGGTGTAACAAAGTCCCCTGGTCGAGTATAGCAAAAGTCCTCGATAAGGAAATATAACAAAGCCTCTCATCGAGGTATAACAAAGTCCCTGATCGAATATAACAAAGCCCCCTGCTCGAGTATAAGAAAGTCCCCTGATCGAGTATAACAAAGCCGCCTAATCGAGTATAACAAAGTCCCCTGGTCGAGAATAACAATGCCCCTGTTCGAGTATAACAAAGTCCACTGGTCGAGTATAGCAAAGTCCCCTGATCGAATATGACAAAGCCTCCTGATCGAGTATAACAAAGTCCCCTAATCGGGTTAAAACAAAGCCCCCTGCTCGAGTATAACAAAGTCCCCTGGTCGAGTATAGCAAAGTCCCCTGATCGAGTATAACAAAGCCTCCTGATCGAGTATAACAAAGTCCCCTGATCGAGTATAACAAAGCCCCCTGCTCGAGTATAACAAAGTCCCCTAATCGAGCCCAAAAAAGGCCTCTAATCGTGTATAACAAAGTCCCCTGATCTAGTATAACAAAGGCCCCTTATCGAGTATAACAAAGGCCCCACATCGAGCATAAGAAAGTACTCTGATCGAACATAACAAAGCCGCCTAATCGAGTATAACAAAGTCCCCTGGTCGAGTAAAACAAAGTCCCCTGTTCGAGTCTAACATTAAGTCCCCTTATCGAGTATAACAAATTCCCTTATCAAGTATAATAAAGTCCCCTTATCGAGTATAACAAAGTCCATTGGTCAAGTATAAAAAAGTCCCCTGGTCCAGTAAAACAAAGTCCCCTAATCGAGTACAAAAAAGTCCCCTGGCCCAGTGTAACAAAGCCCCCATATCGTGCATAACAAAGTCCCCTGATCGATTATAACAAAGTCCCCTGGTCGAGTATGACAAAGTCCCCTCATTGAGTATACAAAAGCCCCCTAGTTGAGTATAACAAAGTTCCCTGATCGAGTATAACAAAGTCCCCTGATCGAGTATAACAATACCCCCTGGATGAGTATAACAAAGTCCCCTGGTCGAGTATGACAAAGTCCCCTCATTGAGTATAAAAAAGCACCCTAGTTGAGTATAACAAGGCCCCTGCTACAGTATAACAAAGTCCCCTGATCGAGTATAACATATCCCCTGATCGAGTATAACAACGTCTCCTGGCCCAGTTTAACAAAGTCCCCAGATCGAGCATAACAAAGTCCCCTAATCGATTATAACAAAGTCCCCTGGTCGAGTATAACAAAGGGCCCTGATCGAGAAAGACAAAGTACCCTCATCGAGTATAACAAAATCCTCTGATGCTAGTATAACAAAGCCCACTGGACGAGTATAACAAAGTCCCCTGAACCGAGTATAACAAAGTCCCCTGATCGAGTATAACATATCCCCTGATCGAGTATAACAAGTCCCTGGTGGAGTATAACAAGTCCTGATTAGAGTATAACAAAGTTTCTAATCGGGCATAACAAAGGCCCTGGTCGGAAGTAAAACAAAGTCCCCTGATCGAGTATAACAAAGTCCCCTGGTCGAGTATAACAAAACAGCCTCATCAAGTATAACAAAGGCCCCTAATCGAGTATAACAAAGTCCCCTGATTGAGTATAACAAGGTCCCCTGAACGAGTATAACAAAGTCCTCTGGTCGAGTATAAAAAAGTCCCCTGATCGAGTATAACAAAGTCCCTTGCTCGAGTATAACAAATGCCCCTGATCGAGTATAATAAAGGGCCCTCATCGAGTATAACAAAGTCCATTGGTCAAGTATAAAAAAGTCCCCTGGTCGAGTATAACAAAGTCCCCTGGTCGTGTATAACAAAGTCCCCTGGTCGAGTATTGCAAAGTCCCGTGATCAAGTATAACAAAGCCTCCTGATAGAGTGTAACAATATCCCCTGATCGAATATAACAAAGCCCCCTGCACGAGTATAAGAAAGTCCTCCGTTCGAGTATAACAAAGTCTCCTTATCGAGTATTACAAAGGCCCCTCATCGATTCTAAAAAAGGCCCCTAATCGAATATAAAAAGTCCCCTGATCTAGTATAACAAAGCTTCCTGATCGAGTATAACAAAGTCCCCTGATCGAGTATAACAAAGCCCCCTGCTCGAGTATAACAAAGTCCCCTAATCGAGTCCAAAAAAGGCCTCAAATCGTGTATAACAAAGTCCCCTGATCTAGTATAACAAAAGGCCCCTTATCGAGTATAACAGGCCCCATCAGGCATAAGAAAAATACCCTGATCGAACATAACAAAGCCGCCTAATCGAGTATAACAAAGTCCCCTGGTTGAGTAAAACAAAGTCCCCTGTTCGAGTCTAACATTAAGTCCCCTTATCGAGTATAACAAATTCCCTTATCAAGTATAATAAAGTCCCCTTATCGAGTATAACAAAGTCCATTGGTCAAGTATAAAAAAGTCCCCTGGTCCAGTATAACAAAGTCCCCTAATCGAGTACAAAAAAGTCCCCTGGCCAAGTGTAACAAAGCCCCCATATCGTGCATAACAAAGTCCCCTAATCGATTATAACAAAGTCCCCTGGTCGATTATGACAAAGTCCCCTCATTGAGTATAAAAAAGCCCCCTAGTTGAGTATAACAAAGTTCCCTGATCGAGTATAACAAAGTCCCGTGATCGAGTATAACAATACCCCCTGGATGAGTATAACAAAGTCCCCTGGTCGAGTATGACAAAGTCCCCTCATTGAGTATAAAAAAGCACCCTAGTTGAGTATAACAAAGTCCCCTGCTATAGTATAACAAAGTCCCCTGATCGAGTATAACATATCCCCTGATCGAGTATAACAACGTCTCCTGGCCCAGTTTAACAAAGTCCCCAGATCGAGCATAACAACGTCCCCTAATCGATTATAACAAAGTCCCCTGGTCGAGTATAACAAAGGGCCCTGATCGAGTAAGACAAAGTTACCCTCATCGAGTATAACAAAGTCCTCTGATGCTAGTATAACAAAGCCCCCTGGACGAGTATAACAAAGTCCCCTGAACCGAGTATAACAAAGTCCCCTGATCGAGTATAACAAAGTTTTCTAATCAAGCATAACAAAGACCCCTGGTCGAGTATAACAAAGTCCTCTGATCAAGTATAACAAAGTCCCCTGATCGAGTATAACAAAGTCCCCAAATCAAGTATAACAAAGTCCCCTGATCGAGTATAACAAAGTCCCCTGATCGAGTATAACATATCCCCTCATCGAGTATAACAAAGTCCCCTGGTCGAGTATAACAAAGTCCCCTAATCGAGTATAACAAAGACCCCTCATCGAGTATAGCAAAGTCCATCGCTCAAATATAGGAAAGTCCACTGATCGAGTATGACAAAGTCCCCTGATCAAGTATAAAAAAGTCCCCTTGTCGAGTATAACAAAGCACCCTGATCGAGTATAACAAAGTCCCCTGGTCGAGTATAACAAAACCCCCTCATCAAGTATAACAAAGGCCCCTAATCGAGTCTAACAAAGTCCCCTGATTGAGTATAACAAGGTCCCCTGATCGAGTATAACAAAGTCCTCTGGTCGAGTATAAAAAAGTCCCCTGATCGAGTATAACAAAGTCCCTTGCTCGAGTATAACAAATGCCCTGATCGAGTATAATAAAGGGCCCTCATCGAGAATAACAAAGTCCATTGGTCAAGTATAAAAAAGTCCCCTGGTCGAGTATAACAAAGTCCCCTGGTCGTGTATAACAAAGTCCCCTGGTCGAGTATAGCAAAGTCCCGTGATCAAGTATAACAAAGCCTCCTGATAGAGTATAACAAAGTCCCCTGATCGAATATAACAAATCCCCCTGCACGAGTATATGAAAGTCCTCCGTTCGAGTATAACAAAGTCTCCTGATCGAGTATTACAAAGGCCCCTCATCGATTCCAAAAAAGGCCCCTAATCGAATATAAAAAGTCCCCTGATCTAGTATAACAAAGGCCTCTGATCGAGTATAACAAAGGCCCCTCATCGAGTATAACAAAGTCCCATGATCGATTATTACAAAGACGCCTAATCGAGTATAACGAAGTCCCCTGGTCGAGTATAACAAAGTACCCTGTTCGAGTCAAACATTAAGTCCCCTTATCGAGTATAACAAATTCCCTTATCAAGTATAATAAAGTCCCCTTATCGAGTATAACAAAGTCCCCTGATCGAGTATAACAAAGGCCTCTGGTCGAGGATAACAAAGTCCCCTGATCGAGTATAACAAAAGTCCAGTGATCGAGTATAACAAAGTCCCTTGATCGAGTATAAAAAAGTCCCCTGGTCCAGTATAACAAAGTCCCCTGATCGAGTACAAAAAAGTCCCCTGGCCCAGTATAACAAAGTCCCCATATCGAGCATAACAAAGTCGCTTGATCGATTATAACAAAGTCCCCTGGTCGAGTATAGCAAAGGGCCCTGATCGAGTAAGACTAAATCCCCTGATCGAGTATAACAAAGTCCCATGATCGAGTATAAAAAAGCCCCCTAGACGAGTATAACAAAGTACCCTGATCGAGTATAACAAAGTCCCCTGATCGAGTATAACAAAGTCCCTTGATCGAGTATAACATATCCCCTGATCGAGTATAACTAAGTCTCCAGGCCTAGTATAACAAAGTCCCCAGATCGAGCATAACAAAGTCCACTGATCGATTATAACAAAGTCCCCAGACCGAGTATAACAAAGTCCCTTGGTCGAGAATAAAAAAGTCCCCTGATCCTAGTATAACAAAGCCCCCTGGACGAGTATAACAAAGTCCCCTGGTCGACTATAACAAGTCCCCTGATCGAGTATAACAAAGACCCCTCATCGAGTATAGCAAAGTCCATTGGTCAAATATAGGAAAGTACCCAGATCGAGCATAACAAAGTCCCCTGGTCGAGTATAACAAAACCCCCTCATCAAGTATAACAAAGGCCCCTAATCGAGTATAACAAAGCCCTCTGGTTAAGTATAACAAAGTCCCCTGATCGAGTATAACAAAGTCCTCTGGTCGAGTATAAAATGTCACCTGATCGCGTATAACAAAGTCCCCTGGTCGTGTATAACAAAGTCACCTGATCGAGTATAAAAAATGCCCCTCATTGAGTATAACAAAGTCCATTGGTCACGTATAAAAAAGTCCCCTGGTTCGAGTATAACAAAGTCCCCGAATCGAATATAACAAAGTCCCCTGCTCGAGTATTACAAAGTCCCCTGATCGTGTATAACAAAGTCCCCTGGTCGAGTATAGCAAAGTCCCCTGATCAAGTAAAACAAAGCCTCCTGATCGAGTATAACAAAGTCCCCTAATCGAATACAACAAAGCCCCTGCTCGAGTATAAGAAAGTCCCCTCATCGCGTATAACAAAGTCTCCTGATCGAGTCCAAAAGAGGCCCCTAATCGAGTATAACAAAGGCCTCTGATCGAGTATAACAAAGGCCCCTTATCGAGTATAACGAAGAACCCTGATCGAATATAACAAAGTCCCCTAATCGAGTATAACAAAGTCCCATGTTCGAGTCAAACATTAAGTCCCCTTATCGAGTATAACAAATTCCCCTTATCTGATGAAGTATAACAAAGGCCTCTGGTCGAGTATAACAAACTCCCTTGATCGAGTATATCAAAAGTCCAGTGATCGAGTATAACAAAGTCCCTTGATCGAGTATGAAAAAGTCCCCTGGTCCAGTATAACAAAGTCCCCTGATCGATTACAAAAAAATCCCCTGGCCCAGTGTAACAAAGTCCCCATATCGTGCATAACAAAGTCCCCTGATCGATTATAACAAAGTCCCCTGGTCGAGTATGACAAGGTCCCCTCATCGAGTATAACAAAGCCTCCTGATCGAGTTTAACAAAGTCCCCTAGTCCAGTATAACAAAGTCCCCTCATCGAGTATAACATATTCCCTGATCGAGTATAACAAAGTCTCCAGGCCCAGTATAACAAAGTCCCCAGATCGAGCATAACAAAGTCCCCTGATCGATTATAACAAAGTCCCCACACTGAGTATAACAAAGGCCTCTGGTCGAGTATAACAAAGTCCCCTGGTCGAGAATGACAAAGTCCCCTGATCCTGGTATAACAAAGCCCTCTGGACGAGTATAACAAAGTCCCCTGGTCCAGTATAACAAAGTCCCCTGATCGAGTATAACAAAGGCCTCTGGTCGAGTATGAGAAAGTCTCCTGGTCGAGAATAACAAAGTCCCCTGATCCTAGTATAACAAAGCCCCCTGGACGAGTATGACAAAGTCCCCTGATCGAGTATAACAAAGTCCCCTGATCGAGTAAAACAACGTCCCCTGGTCCAGTATAACATAGTCCCCTGATGGAGTATAACATATCCCCTCACCGAGAATAACAACGTCTCCTGGCGCAGTATAACAAAGTCCACAGATCGAGCATAACAAAGTCCCCTAATCGATTATAACAAAGTCCCCTGGTCCAGTATAACAAAGTCCCCTGATCGAGTATAACATATCCCCTCATCGAGAATAACAACGTCTCCTGGCGCCGTATAACAAAGTCCCCAGATCGAGCGTAACAATGTCCCCTGATCGAGAATAACAAAGTCTCCAGGCCCAGTATAACAAAGTCCCCAGATCGAGCATAACAAAGTCCCCAGATCGATTTATAACAAATTCCCCACACCGAGTATAACAAAGGCCTCTCGTCGAGTATAACAAAGTCCCCTGCCCGAGAATAAAAAAGTCCCCTGATCATAGTATAACAAAGCCCCCTAACGAGTATAACAAAGTCCCCTGGTCCAGTATGACAAAGTCTCCTGGTTGAGAATAACAAAGTCCCCTGATCGAGTATAACAAAGTCCCCTGGTACAGTATAACAAAGTCCCCTGATCGAGTATAACATATCCCCTCATCGAGAATAACAACGTCTCCTGGCGCAGTATAACAAAGTCCCCAGATCGAGCATAACAAAGGCCCCTCATTCAGTATAACAAAGTCCATTGGTCCTGTATAAAAAAGTCCCCTGGTTCGAGTATAACAAAGTCCTCTGGTCGAGTATAAAAAAGTCACCTGATCGCGTATAACAAAGTGCCCTGGTCGTGTATAACAAAGTTCCCTGATCGAGTATAACAAAGGCCCCTCATTGTTTATAACAAAGTCTCCTGATCGTGTATAACAAAGTCCCTTGGTCGAGTATAGCAAAGTCCCCTGATCAAGTATAACAAAGCCTCCTGATCGAGTATAACAAAGTCCCCTGATCGAATATAACAAAGCCCCTGCTCGAGTATAAGAAAGTCCCCTCATCGCGTATAACAAAGTCTCCTGATCAAGTCCAAAAGAGGCCCCTAATCGAGTATAACAAAGTCCCCTAATCGAATATAACAAAGCCGCATAATCGAGTATAACAAAGTCCCCTGTTCGAGTCTAACATTAAGTCCCCTTATCGAGTATAACAATTTCCCCTTATCGAGTATAACAAAGTCCCTTTATCGACTATAACAAAGTCCCCTGATCAAGTATAACAAAGTCCCCTGGTCCAATATAACAAAGTCCCCTGATCGAGGACAAAACAGTCCCCTGGCCCAGTGTAACAAAGTGCCCATATCGTGCATAACAAAGTCCCCTGATCGATTATAACAATGTCCCCTGGTCGAGTATGACAAAGTCCCCTCATTGACTATAAAAAAGCCCACTAGTTGAGTATAACAAAGTTCCCTGATCGAGTATAACAAAGTCCCCTGATCGAGTATAACAAAGTCCCCTAGTCCAGTATGACAAAGTCCCCTGATCGAGTATAACATATTCCCTGATCGAGTATAACAAAGTCTCCAGGCCCAGTATAACAAAGTCCCCAGATCGATCATAACAAAGTCCCTTGATCGATTATAACAAAGTCCCCACACTGAGTATAACAAAGGCCTCTGGTCGAGTATAACAAAGTCCCCTGGTCGAGAATAACAAAGTCCCCTGATCCTAGTATAACAAAGCCCCTGTACGAGTATAACAAAGTCCCCTGATCGAGTATAACAAAGGCCTCTGGTCGAGTATGGCAAAGTCCCCTGGTTGAGAATAACAAAGTCCCCTGATCCTAGTATAACAAAGTCCCCTGGACGAGTATAACAAAATCCCTAATCGATTAAAACAAAGTCTCCTGATCGAGTATAACAAAGTCCCCTGGTCCAGTATAACAAAGTCCCCTGATCGAGTATAACATATCCCCTCATCGAGAATAACAACGTCTCCTGGCGCAGTATAACAAAGTCCCCAGATCGAGCGTAACAAAGTCCTCTGATCGAGAATAACAAAGTCTCCAGGCCCAGTATAACAAAGTCCCCAGATCGAGCATA
>NW_024715686.1:0-14437 GCF_018991925.1 Homarus americanus | reverse complement strand
CTCACTGACCATCACCACGACCACATCTGCAAATTTGCTAAGAAGCTTCTACACCATCCTCGACACCGGCTCCTACTACCACCTGAGATCCCTAGCCCGAGAATTGCTGTTTGACACCACAACCGCATCCAGCCCATAAGTGCACGAACTGATCTCTATAAGAACAGCCCAGTCCCAACCATTGTAAAAATTATCGATAACTTGTAATAAATCAGTGTACTCACTCCCAGTAAACACGACTCCTTGCACTGTCACTATGTTGAAATGAACTGTAGTTTGAGCTTTTCCCCAGCTAGTTATTATATGTCTTATTTGTGTCACTCATGTTACTTGTATATTATTTGTAATTCGTAACCCATTCCCCAAATATGTAACTGTATATTTTCAGCCTTCTTGCTGCCAAGCACTTTCAATAAACCGTTAATTATTATTATTATTATTATTATTATTATTTATATGTTGGCCCATACCAACTCACTCCCCTGAACCCTCCTCCCCACCGGACTATCAACAAGTTCTTGCCATAAGGTACTACCTCATTTGGCAAAGGAATGGAACCAGTGATGAATAGTGGTGAACAGTGCTTAACTCAGTGAAAAACAACTCGGCAGTTGAGTCTTACCCAAGCTAGCTAACCACCTTCACACAGTGAGGTCCCAGGTACCCGGTTATACTTCCCCTGAGACTCCACGATAGAGAGGCCTGGGACCACACCTCACCCACTTGAATGAGTGAGTCATGTGGACCACGTGGTGTCCCCAAGATGCTACGACACCACGTAGTGAATGTTTTGCTAGAGCATCATCATGTGAAGTTCCTCATAACACCATCTGTGAGGTAACTGCTACATCATCAGGCCCCTCATAACGCCATCTGTGAGGGAGTTACTACACTACGTGTCTGGTGTTCAACACCTCACCTTACATGATCTACGCGTGCAAACATTAATCTGTATGTTCACTGTGTGCTCCTTCACCTTTCTCTAATGAGGGCTTTTGTTAAACCAACAATGTATGTACTAAGTCATTTGTGTCCAATGTATACTTTCGAAAAGCCCTTGTTTGGGGAAGGTAGGAGAGAGTAGTCGTCATTATTGTCCAAGCCACATTATTTATTTCTATATATAAGTAATGTAGGCTGGTTTTTAAATACCTCAATCCCCTAACGGTGCCGTTTGTATATTAAGAAATACCGAAGCCATACAGTACAACACCAGCGAATATGAAGTATCACTGTAACCGGCAACTGTTACTCACTCATACCTATATACATATATAGAGTCTTTACAGAATGATAGCAGACACGGGGAAGACGAACAACAAGAGGAGAAGAGTTAGAAGAAAATCAACTTCAAGCTAAGAAGAAGAATACCAAGACATTTCCTCCAAACAAGAAAACAACACACACAATCAAGCCGACCAAACACTGAGAAACCATGGCGGAACCCAACATGCACCGGACGCTTGACCTGACTCTATCCTGCCGCATCCAGGCGAGTTGCTGCTTAAAGTCCCTCACGCAAGCGCTGTTTAGCCACTGCACCTATTTTATCCTCCTAAAATTCACTTCAATCCCCCCTGCCACTAGCATGTTATGTATGTATGTATGTATGTATGTATGTATGAATGAATGCTAACTGCAACTTTGCGTATAAAAACTCATTACTCTTACCGAAGTAATATAGTGCGTGGTTATGTTATGTCATGTTAGGATAGATTATAAACTACATTGGGTTACATTTCGTGAGGTTCGGTGACGCTACAGGAAGTTAGGTGAGGTACCTGGAGGTTAGGTGAATGTTGACTGACTGACAATTATTAGGAAGTGGTTCCAACACGTTCACACACAACCTATACTCATACCACAAGTCCAGAATTAGAGAGGATCATGTTATTGGATATATTTTCAACGATTTACTCAGTGTCTAACCAACTCTTTAGCGATTTAAATGTGGACCTAAAATTAGGTCCGTATATTTGTTTGTCGTGGTGGTGGTGGTGGTGTGCGCCAGTCCATCAGGTTGATTAACCACCAAAACCATAAAGGGTGCGGCCCTGCCGTTTCAGGGCATAAACCACATCCATGGCGGTGACGGTCTTCTTTTTTGCGTGCTCGGTGTAGGTGACGGCGTCACGGATGACGTTCTCCAGAAACACCTTGAGGACGCCGCGGGTCTCCTCGTAGATGAGGCCGGATATACGTTTAACACCTCCACGCCGAGCTAGACGACGAATGGCGGGCTTGGTGATACCCTGGATGTTGTCACGAAGCACCTTACGATGACGCTTGGCGCCACCCTTTCCAAGTCCCTTGCCGCCTTTGCCTCGTCCAGTCATGTTGTTGTGGTTGCTACTACAGGTGGTCCTGGTGTGGCTTCGCCGAATCGAAAATCGAAAAATGCTAGTGACAGGGGGGAAGGAGGTTCAGGAGAAGAATAAAGGGAGGATTGAAGTGAATTTTAGGAGGAGAGAACAGATGCAGTGGCTAAACACCGCTTGCGTGAGGGATTATAAGATGGGGGCAGCAGCAACAACCCGGCTGGACGCGGCAGGGAGGCGACAAGACAAGGCCAGGCTAGCGTCAGGTCAAGCGTCAGGTCAAGCGTCAGGTCAAGCGTCAGGTCAGGCGTCAGGTGCGTGTTGGGTTGGGCAATGGATGTTCAGTGCTTGGTCGGCTTGATTGTGTTTTGGTTTCTTGTGTGGAGGGGATGTCTTGGTCTTCTTAGCTTGATGTCGATTTTCTTCTCTCTCTCCTTCTCTTCTTGCTCTCTTGAATTGTCCATTCGTTTGTGTTTGGGTCTTCTTGTTCGTCTTCCTCGTATTTTAAGTCCTCATAGGTGTGGAAGAATTCAGAGAGGGAGAGGTTGACCACGTGGGCTTCAGCACCACTGGCCGCGTGGGCTTCAGCACCACTGGCCGCGTGGGCTTCAGCACCACGGGCCACGTGGTGTTCTTGGTTCTGTGTGGTGGGCTGCTTCTGTTGAGTTTTCTTTTCTTGGTTTTTCTTTACTGCTGGTTTTTTCTTTTCTTGGGAGCGTACAGCAAGGAGGGCCTCTTTGTAGCTCAGTTTTTTCTCAAGACGAGCCTTGGCTACCCTGCATTCCTCCTTCCATCTGGGGCAGGTCCGGTCGGCGGAGGAGTGTGGGCCACCACAGGCAACGAATTTTTTCTCTGTGTTGGGGCAGGCCGTGTAGCGGTGTCCAGGGCTGCCACACATGGAGCAGGTGTCTTCCTGCGCCTCACACTTGTTTACAGTGTGTCCATAGTGCTGGCATTTGTAACACCGTTTCGGTCTGCAGTAGGGCTTGACTGGCATAGCTACCCACGCCAGTTGAGCTTCCTTGGGTAGGGTGGAGTGGTGTCCGATGAGGGCAGTGGTGTCGGACAGCTTCTTCACAACTTGGAGCTGCTGCTCCTTGAGGAGCTCACTCAGCTCTGCTTTGTCCATGTGGGCAATTTCGGCGGGGGAGATTACACCCAGCTTCAAGTTGTCCCACATGAAGGCAAACATTTTAAAAGGAATGCCGTTGATGTCTGGGATCTCCGCGAGTTGAGCGGGCATGCCCATCTCGGCGAAGGTGATCTTGATGTCACCATGGAGCTTTAGGCGTTCTACCTTGGTGACCCCCACGATCCCATTAGCTTCGAAAAACTTCTGGAGAACTAGGAGGTTTAGTTTCTTGGGCAGGTCGGCGTGTCCGGACGTATCCGCGCCACGTTAACAAACTCGTATCCGTTCATGGTGAGGGAGAGAGAGTGTGATGGCTTCGCCCACGGTTTGGTGGGAGTAGGTGGCGTGCTGTGGACGCAGCGGTAGTATCGTTCATCCAAGGCCGTCCCTCCCTCTTGGAGGTGGGGCGTAGCTTGCGGATGACGCATGCGGCACTCGTGGCCAATGAGGTGGCCACTGAGGTGGAGAATGTCTGTATATAAGCCCGCCCGCCTGCCGGGCCGCCCGTATTGACTATTTCGTCGTCGAGATGGTCCGTACTAAACAGACTGCCCGCAAGTCCACTGGAGGCAAGGCTCCACGGAAGCAGCTTGCCACCAAGGCAGCTCGCAAGTCCGCCCCAGCCACCGGTGGTGTCAAGAAGCCCCATCGTTACAGGCCCGGAACCGTCGCCCTTCGTGAGATCCGTCGTTACCAGAAGAGCACAGAGCTACTCATCAGGAAGCCGCCCTTCCAGCGCCTGGTGCGTGAGATCGCCCAGGATTTCAAGACTGACCTGCGCTTCCAGTCGTCTGCCGTCATGGCTCTGCAGGAAGCCTCTGAGGCTTACCTGGTGGGTCTTTTCGAGGACACCAACCTGTGTGCCATTCACGCCAAGCGCGTTACCATCATGCCCAAGGACATCCAGCTGGCCCGGCGCATCCGCGGAGAGCGTGCTTAAGTCCTCTTCCTTGGGGAAAAAGAAAAAGCACAACAAAACCTACCAGACATCTATAACTCGGCCCTTCTCAGGGCCAAAGAACTGTTCTGAAGATAATTTTCATGACAATCGAAATGGTTGGGGGTAGGAGAGCGTTAATTTCGGTTACCCAAATCGCCTAACGGTAAGTTGGTAACAGTCGTGCAGGCACGAATGTATAGTAGGTCATCAATTCGGGAGGTGGGTGGGTGCAAAAAACAAGAGCTAGTAACAAAATAATATATAAAGAATAAGTAAGTAAATAAATAACTAAAATAAAAGAAAATTCAATAAAATAAAATAAAATGAATTGTTTACATGAAATAGGCGTGCTGCAAACAAGAAATGAAACCCAAACACACTCCATGTATGTCACTTTGCAGTGGGTGTAAAAGTACTCCACGCAGAATTTATTTATTTATTTATAATGTTTCGATTTAGTCCTGTTTCTACGCCAATAGAGAATGCAGATTATTATAATTTTTTTTATTTATTTCCCTCTCAATATATCACTGTCGGTAACTGTCTCTTTAACATGTAACTGTGGCTCCGATGGAGCCGATTAAGTTGTAGTAGTGGGATGGCGTGTTTGTTGTGCACAAGTAACCTCTTACTTGGAAGAGGTGTACTTGGTGACAGCCTTGGTGCCCTCAGACACGGCATGCTTGGCCAGTTCACCGGGCAGCAAGAGTCGGACAGCTGTCTGGATTTCCCGATTTGTAATGGTGGAGCGTTTGTTGTAGTGCGCCAGGCGGGAAGCCTCGGCAGCGATGCGCTCGAAGATGTCGTTCACGAAAGAGTTCATGATGGACATAGCTTTGGAGGAGACTCCTGTGTCGGGGTGCACTTGCTTCAGTACCTTGTAGATGTAGATGCTGTAGCTTTCCTTCCTCCTGCGCTTCTTCTTCTTGTCACCCTTGGCAATGGCCTTCTGGGCCTTTCCAGCCTTCTTGGCAGCCTTTCCGGAAGTTTTGGGAGGCATGGTGGCACAGTTACTCGTGGCGCGGAGCGAGAGAATTGAAAACTGGCCCGACTAACTTTTCCTTATATACCGAGCGGGCCGCTCAGGATCAGACTGGCTGCAGCTACGGCTCTCTTACATTGGTTGGGTCCGCGAGACGGCCACCTGGCCTGATCCTGAGCTTGGTATAAAAGACCAAGGTGGCGGGCGGAAATTTAACTCCTATCACGAAAAGCAGCAGCAGCAACATGTCAGGACGCGGCAAGGGAGGCAAGGTGAAGGGCAAGTCAAAGTCCCGTTCTAGCAGGGCCGGACTCCAGTTCCCCGTGGGTAGGATCCACCGTCCCTTGCGTAAAGGCAACTATGCTGAGCGTGTTGGTGCAGGTGCACCTGTGTACCTTGCAGCCGTCATGGAGTACCTGGCAGCAGAAGTGCTCGAGCTGGCCGGTAACGCCGCCCGCGACAACAAGAAGACCCGCATTATCCCGCGTCATCTTCAGCTTGCCATTCGCAATGACGAGGAGCTGAACAAGCTCCTGTCTGGAGTCACCATTGCCCAAGGGGGTGTCCTTCCTAACATCCAAGCTGTGCTCCTCCTCAAGAAGACAGAGAAGAAATAAGAACCCAAGGTTCGTTCACACAAGACAACCTAACCAAACAGGCTCCTTTCGGAGCCACAGGATATCACTTAAAGAGAGAAATATACGACATCAACGTTTTGCAGGATAACACTCTGTGCAAATTGAGTGTAAATGTTTTTGAATGGTGTAGATGTGAAGGGGTACTGCGGGGGCCTGGGGTGGGGGACTTAAACGGGACTTAGAAGGGCGCAAGAAGCAGCAGCAGCTTTAGCAGCAGCAGCAAGGGAGGCGACCTTATTTTCACTCTGGTTCATTGACAGTACACATTTACCAGCAGCATACATTGGAGTCATATTGTAATTGTAGACTAATCAGTGTGTGGGCTAGCCAATTTGGGATAAACAGCAAGAATGTAATGTCCTCAATGAAGTAATGACATAGTTCAAGATGTCTTTGACAGTGTCACATTCAATAATATAGTGCTTTAAAGGTGTATCACAAAGTTTACATGCTGAGTGTTCCGGTATGGGTACAGCGTTACTAACTAGCCAGATGTGTCTGTATCCTAACCTAATTCTGGCCACGACTACATCACACAGGCAAGTTGTTTGGACACTCTTCCTAGCCCCCTTGGTCCCTGTTCACCTACCTACTGTAGCAGTAAGTAGGTACCTGTTGTAAATCGAAAGGTTGCCAATTCGTAATCAGGGAAAGTTGATTGAGCTTCTAAACTTGAACTGACATAATCCGAGGAGTGGTGATCCGAGGATCACAGACACTATCTCTCCCACTACCAATCCCTTCCTAACCTCCTGCTCCTTCCTCTGTCCTCCCCAAATTTAACCATGCTATCGCAAAGGTAATAATACAGGTAGAGACAACAACATATTTTCCTATTGTCTTATTATATATTAATAACAGAACCGCTGCCGCCATCCCGGAGGCTATACATTGTCTCACTGTTCATTACCTCCACAATTCTTCCTCTTACTTCTTCTTCCATCAATACTTTATTAACGGTGTATGTAAGTTTCACCATGTATTGCACTACAGCGGTAGAGCAAAGTATATTTTGTTAGCAATAAACCAAAAGCATATTTTATGGCCTAATCATCACTACATAGAACACCACCCATAAAGCATGATACTAGTAGACCACAAACTGCTATAAACACCCAAAGCATATTTTATTGCCTAATCATCACTACATAGAACACCACTCATAAAGCATGATACTATTAGACCACAAACTGCTATAAACCCCAATAATATAATAGACTATACTAGTGACTATAATTGTGTTACCCAATATTTTACGAAATAATACTATAAAACATAATAATAAACACACTATTAGTGTATATTAGTTGAATGCACAATCTGATGAGAAGTAAAAAAAACAACAACAACATAACAATAACCTATAAAGAGTGTAGAGTATTTTTGTGCAAACTATTATACTAGTAGATGGTCTAAGATAACTGTATGTGAAGGAAAAGGTGTGCTCTCCACTCAAACCTTCTTTTTATGAAATCTCCAACTCCCCAGCTGAGCGGTACGCCCAATGGGAAACAAAACGTGGCACATAACACGCCGCCCGCCAGCTCTGGCTCGGTGAATAGGAATCAGTAATCGGGCGGAGTATAAACAACACCGCCGCCAATGTGCTCCTCCCATCTCTGAGGAAATCTGGTGGGCAACTTAGTATTATATTAGTATGTAATAATAATAGCAATAATAAAAATAATAATAATAATAATAATAATACTAATAATAATAAGAATAATAATAATATTAATAATAATAATATTAATAATAATAACATGCAATTACATTTTATAACACATACTAACAAAATAGTGTATAGCCTACTATACTTAACTATAATAGGTTAGGTTGCGTAGGAGGATCTAAAAAGTACAGTAGTATATACACACACACACACACATACATATAGACAACAAACTAAATTAGAAACCACACGTCAGTGAAGTTATCAAATCCTCCAGTTTCCGTCTCCACCTCCCACGCCGACTCAAGTCCCTCGGTGGTCCTGCACACGAGCTCCTCAGTGTTTACACAACATTCATACTTCCCAAGCTCACCTATGCCTCCTCCACCTGGTCTTCCTCCCTAAATGCCACACAACGTAAACACCTCGAAAAAGTGCAAAAGAGGCCATGCAAGATTATTCTCTACCCTTCCTACTCCACATATCAAGAAGCGCTCAACACACTGACCCTTTAGACTCTCACTGACCATCACCACGACCTCATCTGCAAATTTGGTAAGAAGCTTCTACACCATCCCCGACACCGGCTCCTACTACCACCTGAGATCCCTAGTCCGAGAATTGCTCTTCGACACCACAACCGCATCCAGCCCAGCCCATACGTGCACGAACTGATCTCTATAAGAACAGCCCAGTCCCAACCATTGTAAAAATTATCGATAACTTGTAATAAATCAGTGTACTCACTCCCAGTAAACACTACTCCTTGCACTGTCATTATGTTGAAATGAACTGTAGTTTGAGCTTTTCCCCAGCTAGTTATTATATGTCTTATTTGTGTCACTCATGTTACTTGTATATTATTTGTAATTCGTAACCCATTCCCCAAATATGTAACTGTATATTTTCAGTCTTCTGGCTGCCAAGCTCTTTCAATAAACCGTTAATTATTATTATTATTATTATTATTATTTATATGTTGGCCCATACCAACTCACTCCCCTGAACCCTCCTCCCCAGCCGACTATCAACAAGTTCTTGCCATAAGGTACTATCTCATTTGGCAAAGGAATGGAACCAGTGATGAATAGTGGTGAACAGTTCTTAACTCAGTGAAAAACAACTCGGCAGTTGAGTCTTACCCAAGCTAGCTAACCACCTTCACACAGTGAGGTCCCAGGTACCCGGTTATACTTCCCCTGAGACTCCACGATAGAGAGGCCTGGGACCACACCTCACTTGAATGAGTGAGTCATGTGGACCACGTGGTGTCCCCAAGATGCTACGACACCACGTAGTGAATGTTTTGCTACAGCATCATCATGTGAAGTTCCTCATAACACCATCTGTGAGGTAACTGCTACATCATCAGGCCCCTCATACCGCCATCTGTGAGGGAGTTACTACACTACGTGTCTGGTGTTCAACACCTCACCTTACATGATCTATGCGTGCAAACATTAATCTGTATGTTCACTGTGTGCTCCTTCACCTTTCTCTAATGAGGGCTTTTGTTAAACCACCAATGTATGTACTAAGTCAATTGTGTCCAATGTATACTTTCGAAAAGCCCTTGTTTGGGTTAGGTAGGAGAGAGTAGTCGTCATTATTGTCCAAGCCACATTATTTATTTCTATATATAAGTAATGTAGGCTGGTTTTTAAATACCTCAATCCCCTAACGTTGCCGTTTGTATATTAAGAAATACCGAAGCCATACAGTACAACACCAGCGAATATGAAGTATCACTGTAACCGGCAACTGTTACTCACTCATACCTACATACATATATAGAGTCTTTACAGAATGATAGCAGACACGGGGAAGACGAACAACAAGAGGAGAAGAGTTAGAAGAAAATCAACTTCAAGCTAAGAAGAAGAATACCAAGACATTTCCTCCAAACAAGAAAACAACACACACAATCAAGCCGACCAAACACTGAGAAACCATGGCGGAACCCAACATGCACCGGACGCTTGACCTGACTCTATCCTGCCGCATCCAGGCGAGTTGTTGCTTAAAGTCCCTCACGCAAGCGCTGTTTAGCCACTGCACCTATTCTATCCTCCTAAAATTCACTTCAATCCCCCCCTGCCACTAGCATGTTATGTATGTATGTATGTATGTATGTATGTATGTATGTATGTATGTATGTATGAATGAATGCTAACTGCAACTTTGCGTATTAAAACTCATTACTCTTACCGAAGTAATATAGTGCGTGGTTATGTTATGTCATGTTAGGATAGATTATAAACTACATTGGGTTACATTTTGTGAGGTTCGGTGACGCTACAGGAAGTTAGGTGAGGTACCTGGAGGTTAGGTGAATGTTGACTGACTGACTGACAATTATTAGGAAGTGGTTCCAACACGTTCACACACAACCTATACTCATACCACAAGTCCAGAATTAGAGAGGATCATGTTATTGGATATATTTTCAACGATTTATTCAGTGTCTAACCAACTCTTTAGCGATTTAAATGTGGACCTAAAATTAGGTCCGTATATTTGTTTGTCGTGGTGGTGGTGGTGGTGTGCGCCCGTCCATCAGGTTGATTAACCACCAAAACCATAAAGGGTGCGGCCCTGCCGTTTCAGGGCATAAACCACATCCATGGCGGTGACGGTCTTCCTTTTTGCGTGCTCGGTGTAGGTGACGGCGTCACGGATGACGTTCTCCAGAAACACCTTGAGGACGCCGCGGGTCTCCTCGTAGATGAGGCCGGATATACGTTTAACACCTCCACGCCGAGCTGGACGACGAATGGCGGGCTTGGTGATACCCTGGATGTTGTCACGAAGCACCTTACGATGACGCTTGGCGCCACCCTTTCCAAGTCCCTTGCCTCCTTTGCCTCGTCCAGTCATGTTGTTGTGGTTGCTACTACAGGTGGTCCTGGTGTGGCTTCGCCTAGAACTAGAGAACTAGAAAAATGCTAGTGACAGGGGGGAAGGAGGTTCAGAGGAAGAATAAAGGGAGGATGGAAGTGAATTTTAGAAGGAGAGAACAGGTGCAGTGGCTAAACACCGCTTGCGTGAGGGGGTGGCAAAAAGCCCTGAGGGTGCAACAACTACAGTCAGGACGAGGCAGAGGGAGGGCGGGAGCAGGTCCGGGCAGGCAAAGGGCCAACGCGGGTGTTCTGATTGTCGTCTTAGCTCGGGCAGTGTCGGTAAGCGTAGGAAGAACCGGCCCGCCACGGCGGCGGCGCAAGCCGAGAAACGCAGGTGGACGGACGCACAGGCAGCTCACGATCAAAGTAAACAGAGAAGGTGAAGATATGGAAATTTTGCTAGTCGTAGGGTTGTTTGGAGAAAGATGAAGGTAAAGTCTTTGAGCTATGTCAAAGAGGAATGGAGCGAGTTGGAGGAAGGGTTTTTGAATCTTTGAGCTTGAAATGTCAAAGTATTCATAGTAAGGAAGGATGAGCGTATCGTAGGAGAGTTTTTAGTAATAGCAGCAGACAGATTTGAGCTTTTTTGTCAAATTATGAACGGAGACGAGAATGAGATATAGGTTGAGTGGTTTCAGTCTAGAGTTAGGCAATTTTATTAAGAATTGGATGTCACAGACGTTGGGTATGTTTGATTAGGTTCTGAGAGTTGTGGGTCTTTTAGATATGTCAGAGAGAAATGGAGAGAGTTGGAGGAAGAGTTTTGAATCTTTGAGTTTGAAATGTCAAAGTATTCGTAGTGAGGAAGGATGAGTGTATCGTAGGAGAGTTGTTTAGTAATGGCAGGAGGCAGATTTGAGCTATGTCAAATTGTGAACGGAGATGAGAGTGAGATATAGGTTGTTAGGTTTCAGTCTTGAGTTAGGTCGATTTTGGTAAGGTGGCTTTGTCTGGCGGGGGGGGGATGTTGTGTTTGGAGATTGGTTGAGGGAGGGGGGGAGTTTGTGTTTGGGGATTGATGGGGGTGGCGGTTGTATGTTAATTTAAGGTGAATTAAAATTGCTTAAGGGGGGTTGTTGTGTGAGTGTGTATGTGTTTGCATGTAAATGTAAGGGGAGAGAGGGAGGGTTAGGATAATGTTATAAGGTCAGGTATGGTTCGGTTGTCGGGAGGAGGGGGGAGGAGAGGAGAGGAGAAGGGAGGCGAAAGGGGGAAAGGGGGGCTTTGGAGGTTCTTGGGTTAATTTATGGTATGGTAGGATTTCTTAGGAATGATATGTTTTGTGTTGCTAATGAATAGTTGTATTGCGTCATATGTTTTTATTTATTTATTTATTTATTTTATTTATTTATTTATTTATTTTTATTAGGAGGGTCAAAGGGGCTTGTTAGAAAGGTCGGGTATATTAAGTTTTTATTTTGGGAGGATTGTAGGTATCGATTTCTAAGAGGGGTTGTGAGTAAGGTTGGGTGGGTTAAGTTTTTCTTTTGGGAGGATTGTAGGTTTTGTTAGTGGTTGGCAGAGTTGGGTTAATTATTGCATTCTCTCTTTCTTGCAGGTATTGTGAGTTCTGGCCCCATTCTTGAGGGAGAGGGTTTGTGTACAGGTACATTGCACCCCTCCCCGACCTTATTGGCTAAGAGAGGCGTTCAATGTCGTCTGCAATTTGGTACCGTTTTTATTAGGTACACCTCTCCGACCTTATTGGCTAAGGGAGGTGCCCATAAAACAGTGTTGGTAACATTCTTGAGGGAGAGGGCTTGCGTAGGCACTGTGGAACTCTCACCAACCTCATTGGCTAAGGGAAACGTACATGTCATTTGAGTTAGTATGGGATGGGTAAGTTAGGTATTTGTTTTGGGAGGAGTGATAGGGTGTGGTTAGTTAATGGTAGAATGGTTATTTTTTATTTTGTGTGGGATTGCTAGTAACGGCTGGGTATGTTAGGTTTTTGTTTTGGGAGGAGTGATAGGGTGTGGTTAGTTAATGGTAGAATGGTTATTTTTTTATTTTGTGTGGAATTGCTAGTAATGGCTGGGTACGTTAGGTTTTTATTTTGGGGGGATTGTTAGGGGGAGTGTTAGTGCAGGTTGAGTGGTTTAGTTATTTATTAATTTATTTATTTTTTATTTTTTTGTCAGAGTGGTCTTGAGTTTGAGTTGGTGGCGTGGGGTTTGGAGTGAGGGGGGGGAGGAGGGAATTGGTCAAGTCAGGTAAGGTTAGGTTGGGTGGGAATTATTGGGTGTGGGGTTGAGAAGAGGTTAGGTTAAGCTTAGTTAGGTTAGGTGGGAATCGTTGGGTGTGGGCTGAGGAGAGGTTAGGTTGATTTGGTTAGGTTGGGTGGGAATCGTTGGGTGAGGGTTAAGGAGAGGCTAGGTTTTAATTTGGGGGGAAATTGTTGGGTGTGGTTATAGGGAAGATATTAATACAAGGGAGGTGGGAGGGGAGTGTTTGGTCTGTTTAGTACTTAAAGATAGAAATTCTGAGGTGCAGGGATGAGGTCTAAATTGTCGAGTGACTGTGAGCGTGGTGGTGGTATGAGTGTTGTGTATGCAAGTGAGGGAAGGGCAGTTACGTGACTGTGTGTGGGGGAGTCGGGAGGTTGAGGGGAGTGTGCGAGGTTCGTGTCGGGGTTGATTTCTGTTTCCTTTGGGGTAGTGCCGTATAGGTTTACTTTGATTATTGATTTGGTTGGATGAGTGTATTGAATAATTTTTTTGCTGTCAGGTGTATAGGGAGACAGGGGGGAGGTGTTCTTCCTCTTTGGTCTAGGGGTCTTGACCACTATTTCTGTGGGGGGAAGGGCTGCCATTTTATTCTTGGGAGTCTGGGGTGGTAGGGGAGGATCGGGTTTGGTTTGGGTGTTCGTGGTCCGGGAGTTCAACGTAGTCAAGTGGGAGAAGTCGGGTGTAGGCAAGGTCGAGGTGGAGGGGCCGGTATGTTTTGGACTGATTACTTTGGGGGGTGAGGTAATGGTAGAATGGTGAGATAAGTCAGGTGTAGGCATGGCAGAAGTGGAGGGGAGGAGGGAGACAGTGGATTCTCTGGGGGGTGGGGGGGGCATGTTGGTACGGTCGGAGATGGGGGCAGTGGGGAAGATGAGGTCGGGACTGTCAATAGGTTAGGATTGTCAAGGATATGGGGGATGATTTTTCTACATATGAGGGTGCATTTTGCGCGATATTCGGGTGAGCTGAGGACCGTTAAGCCATTGTCTTTTAGTTTTTTGTTCAATGCTGGGGAGTGGAATAGGTCGGCGTCTTCGTCATTCTGTACAAATATTTTAATAATGTCGTCATTGGTGAAGGAACGTATTTGGAAGATCAAAGTCAGCTGGAAAATGAGTGAAGCGAGGTTTGTGCACTGTTGGATGGTACGGTCCACTTTGAGTTTAATTGAAGGCATGTTGACTGGTGGAATTGGAGATTTATGGAGATCTCCCCTAACAAATTGTCCCTAATTTCCTGCGCCCCTCACGTAGGGGAGGCCCTGCACTATCACAGAGGTCCCCAGGCGAATCGGCAGGCTGTGCTGACCCCCCGCCCTTCACACAAACACGCACTAGCGAGGTGTGGGGAAAGAGGGCGTTTCCAGATGAATACTCCCCTGTACGTCAACTGACAGGGGAATAGGTCCTTTCACGGCACGGAAGATAAAGGTTAGAGTGGTAGAAAAAGGTCTGAAAACTTACTGCTGACTCTTTCTTCACACCAAGCCCCTCAGCAGCATTCGGGGTTCCTAAGGGAGGTCCGATACTGTAGGAGAGGCTCAATGTGTCGATTGAATCAACAGAATTGTCAGTTGGAGAATGGAGTCAGGTGCTTGTGATTTTCAAGGTTGGTGGGAAGGTGGGAG